>NC_142014.1:32581765-32881765 GCF_049901735.1 Notechis scutatus | reverse complement strand
GTTGGAGCACCATAGCATTCACCCTTATGAACAACCGCAGAGGCACTGAGATTGAGATAATTTGGCAAGCTCTTTAATACTGTGTTCTTTACAATTATTTTAACTGTATCCACTTTACATATAACTGTCATGAGCAAAAATAGCAACCAAAGAACCCACTCTTCATATGGGACTGTTTCACTTAGAAAAAAATGCCTTTCATTAATGTCAAATGCCTTGTTCAAGAAATTAATAGGTGAAAGATAATAACGTTAATTAATTATATACAGGCAGTCCCCAGGTTAAGAACATCCAATTTAGAGACAATAGCTAGATAAGAATGGGCTGCCTATTGCTAAACATGGTGGATGGCACATCCTTCCTTTGAGCTCATGAAGCACTGAACTTGTGCAGCACTTTCTGGAACTACCAAAGCCCTCTATTTTTAATATTCAGCCTGTTTCCTGCAGTTTTTGGAAGCATCAGTGCTTCATCAGCAAAAGGAGGGACAATGCTGACAGCCATTTTTAGTAATAGGCATTTTGTTTGTAAGTATCAGTTCTCACTTAAATACAAATTTGATTAAAGATAGAGTCAGGGAATGGAACTTGTTTTTAACCTGGGCTATAAGCCATCTCAAATTGTTTCAATATAATGTTTCTTTATTGTGTTGATCTTAATGAGGATAAAATGGGTATTTATCAAGTTTTAAGCTTTTAGCCATCAACTATTCCTTAAAATTGTCCAATTAACACACGTTAGAAAAATCAGGCATCTAAATTAGTCTTTTATTAGTCTTGCAAAGCAAAAATCAAGTGTGGAAAATATTGCAGAAAGATGGAAAAGGACGAGTAAGCGGTTATAGTTGATTAAAAATATTACTCAATTACACATTTTAATCTTAAAATATGAAAAATAATGAGCAAAACAACAAGTTATATTTAGGTACACTTCTACATAATTCAACAAAAGCAATTTTGTTAATCAAAGGTTTTTTAAAAGTAAGTCTTTTGTTTAATTGATTCCTGATTATTTCATATCTATACATTTTTCTTGGAAATCACATGGAAGTGGTTTTTAAATTCTCAGTCCAGCCAACAGGCTTAGTATTTCCTGGTAGTTTGACAATTATTAAGTAGGTCCAATCCTATTTAGCATTTTAGGATCAGCTAAGGTTGGCAGCTTTTTAAATATGAAGGTAGGGTAGAAAGTAGAGAGTATACTAGACTAGACTAGAATATATGGCCCATGCTTCTAAAGTTGGATCTGATTCTAAATTGAAATTCTTTAAAAAATATGTATCTTAAGGATGGTTTCCATGACATATTCAACGGATTATAATTTGTCATATATTACAGAGATGATTGGGGGTAGCAGGAATTGGCTAATACAAAATATACAGTATAAATGTTTTACATCTCCAAGCTTCTATTAACAATTATAAACAAAAGGAAACTATATCTTGTTTTAATTGTACAGTGCATTCATAAAATTTTCAGGCCCCCTTCACTGTTATCAATTTTGTTATGCTGCAACCTGATTCTACAGTTAGAAAATGAAATTCATTTTTTCCCCATTAATCTACACTCAGTACCCCATAATGACAGTGAAAACAGAATTTTAGAATGTATGTCTGAAATTTATTTAAAAGAAAAAACTGAAATATCACAGTATACAGACCCTTTGCAACAACACTTGAAATTTTACTTCAGGTGCCTCATTTCTCTTGATCATTGCTGACATGTTTCTACACCTTGATTGGAGGCGACTTGTGGTAAATTAAATTGATTGGACAAAATTTGGAAAGGCGCACACCAGTCTATAGAAAGCCTCACAGCTGACAATGCATACTGCAGCAGAGCAAAAGTCATGAGGTCAAAGGAATTGCCTCCAAAGTTCAGAGACAGGATTATTGCAAGGCACAGACCTGGGAAGGCTACAATAAAATTTCTGTTGCGCTGAAAGTTCCTAACAGCACAGTGGCCTCAATAATTTTCAAATGGAAGAGGTTTGGCATAACCTGAACTCTTCCAAGAGCTGGTCTCCTGGTCAAACTGAGCAATCAGGAGAGAAAGGCCTTGGGAGGGTGGAGCTGACGTCACAGCGATATGACAGAAATCCCTAGGGGCTCCTAAGGAGGACATCGAAATCCTGAAAGCCGGTGGTCTACTGCAGTGGTTGCCAACTGGTGGGCCACAGAGAAATATCACCCCCAGAGCACCCCCCCAAAGCAATTAATCGAGGCTGCGGAGAAACACAAGGCTGCGCAGCCCACATGGCCCGCAGGAACCCTCCCAGCCCACTCACTCCGTACCTGGCAAACTTGCCTTGCTAAGTTGCTATTTTTCTGTTTTCTGACCATTATCTGTTCTGCTATGCTGGGAGATTTAGATTAGCTAGGAAGCAGGAAATAGTTGGATTTCTTGCTTTCTAGCTAGTTTTTAAATCTTTGGCTCTGCTTTTAAGCACAGCTGAACCTCCTTTAGGACTGAAGGTTCTGTTATTCAGTGCAGACTCACTGCAAGCAAATTTGAGAGACTGAGCTAACCGATAGCAGATAGATAGATCAGTGAATGATTTTGTGAGCAACTCAATCTGCCTGCCTGCTTTGCCTGATTTGGGGTAAAAGTTGCTCTTTTTTTAAATAAAAAATTCAATATTTACATACATGGTGTGTTGTGAGTTAATTTTGTGAGTTTGCTTGCAAGCAAACTTTATGTGACAGACTGGCTAGCCAATGGCAGATTGATAGATTTCTGAATGAATCTGTGATTCTGTGAGCAACTCAATCTGCCAGCCTGCTTTGCCTGCTTTTGGGTAAAAGTTGCTCTTTTTATAAAAAAAATCAATATTTATATAAATATTTATAATATTTACATACAAGCCATGCCCAGCCAGTCACATGACCAAGCCACACCCACAAATTAGGCCACGCCCACAGAACCGGATAGTGGTCCCTGGGGTTTAAAATTATGAGTTTGGTGGTCCCTGAGGTCCAAAAAGTTGGTGACCCCTGGTCTACTGGACCTAAATTGTTTTGGAGAGACGACGATTGAGGGCGCTCTGCTGATTCCAGGGATACCGCAATATCCCTGGTAGATCCAGAGATAGCCTCTCCAGCCGACTTGAAAGGAAAACGGTCATAGCGAACCCGAACAAGCTGGGATAGTCCCCGACAGGAAAAAGAAAAGAGAAAGTGAGTGCAAATTAGGTGAGAGTTTCAATTTTTTTAAACATCCAAGAAAAGACCCCCTGAAAAGAACAGGGAGAAGAGAAGCCAGAATTAAAGGGTGGGTGGTGCTGAAATCCCCCCCGGAAGAAAATGGTGAGGAAAGCGGTTTCCGGCACAAATAGAAAGAGGAAGCCATTAATCATGGAACAAAGAACAGGATTTTTTATTTTTCAATTTTTTTTTATAACTGGACTGGATCATTTGAGTTTATATAAATTAAGCAGATCAAGAAAAGAAATTGGGTTTATTATTGTTTTTGAATTATTCTTTTCCCTGACTTTTAAAACTTTTAAGAGACCTATAAATAATTTTAACATTTAAAGCTAAAGGGAAAGCAGTGCAACAGTGGCACCTACTGGAAAGAAAAATTGGAAATAAACGTGAAAAGGAGAAATGGGTATTGACTCATCAGCTTGACCTTGAGAGCTGAGAAAAGACAAAATAAAATAAGATATAATTATTTACAAGGATAGAGAGTTATATTGAAAACATATACTGGAAACAATGTAATCCTTGGACACTAAAAGAAACAAAGAAGATACAAAGGAATTGAAACCAGAATTCATTTCACTGAAGTGCTTGGATTATTTTCCCCCCTTTTCTTGAATGAGCTGTTTAAATTAGTGTGGCAAGATTGCACTGTGAAAGACAGCAAAGAGAAACAGTTGAAGACTGTATACTGAAACTTGGTGACATAAAGTGACTTGCAGCTGGATTTTAATCACTTCCTTCATAGTGGATATCATTATATTATTTTTTTATTTCCCCCTTTTTTTTTGAATATTTCACTATTACTGCTTTTTTCTTAACTCTGACTTTCTTTTTTTTTTTCTTTTTTCCTTAAAAAATATTTTTTCTATTTTTTTCTTTTTTTTGTGTGCTCTCGCATTTTTATTGAGCTTTTTAAGTTTGGATACTTTTTTTCATTTTTCCTTTGGATTATACAATATTATCTTTGTGGAATATATTGGATTAAGGTATAGAAGAGCCTGAAGAAAAATCTTTGGGGAAAATACTCTTGTGGACTATAAACTGATTTTATATACAAGAGACAACAAATACAACGCTAAAGAATGAAAAAAACAATGACATCTGCACCATCCTCAGCATCATCCCCTAGTGGGCAAAGATCTATTGATCTGATGATTTAACAAAAAAAGGCAGTGATAATGCAGATGGAAATTAAGACAATACTTCAAACAATGCAAGAACAACTTGGAAAGATGGATGAAAAATAGGGAAGATGGAAGGGAAAGTAGACAATGTAGAGGGGAAAATAGAGAATATTCAACAAATGATGATGAAGAATGAGGAACGGATGGGGAAAATGGAAGAGAAAACATCTATGATAGAACAAAGAGTAGGAGAAATGGATTTTAGATTAACAAGCTCTGACCAAAGCTTATAAAAAAATATAATGCTGGAGATGGACAAGGCTGATTATTATTTAAGATTTCAAAATGTTGTAGAAGAAAAAGATGAGAACCTAGCAGACATAATGGCAGACCTCCTGGCAGTAATTCTGGAAGAGACAAGAGAAAATGGTATCTGATATAGATGAAATATTCAAAGTTCAGACCAGATATGGATTGAGACATAAACTACCAAGAGAAGTACATATCAGATTTACAAAGAAAGCTGTAAGAACAGAAATATTAAAAGCTGTGAGAGATGATGCATTAAAATATAAAGGAAAAGAGATAACAGTGTTGAAACAAATACCAAGGGTCAGAGATTTGAGAAAAGAATATCAGTTCTTTACAAAGTGTTTAATTAAAAGGAAAATTAATTTTAGATGGCTGATGCCAGAGGGAATAATGGTGACATGGCATGAGCAAAGACAAAGATTAGACACAATTGAGAAAGCAGAACTATTTTACGATCAACATTTTAGAGAATATGAAGGTGAAAACAGAAGAGAGATGGAAGAAATAAAACAGAGAGAAGAAGCTGCAGAAAGGGATGAAAGATGACAAAGAGAAGAAGAAAGAGAACAGGAAGAGAAAACACCTAGGGAAGAAGAGAGATTTAAGGAACCAAGGAAGATGAGAGTGACAAGAGCAACAAGAGCATATAATAAAGACATGGAACAAAAAATTAAATTAATGATATTAACATAAACAGATTAAATTCAGCAATTAAAAAAAAGAATAATTAACAAGTTAGAGAAATTAAAATTGGATACAATTTGTTTGTAAGAAGTACATATTAAAAAACAATATGAAAAAACATTGGATTATCCTAAGATTGGGAGATACTACATTGGCACTACAAAGTAAAAGAGGAATAGCATTATATATGAAGGACACTATAAAAATGGAATTAATTTATCAAGACAATGAGGGGAGAGTATTAATAGTTGAAATATTGATGAATCATAAGTGAACATTATTAGTGGCAATTTATGACCAAAATGAAGGTCAAGAAGAATTTTATGACAAATTACACAAGAAAATAATAGAACTGGAATATTAAAACATTTGTATTATTGGAGATTGCAATTGTGGATGTAGAAATGAACTATAAAACACAAAAGACAAATAAAAAGAACAGAAAAATATTACCAAAATCCTTTTTTAAAATGGCAGAACAACTAGCAATCCAAGATGCAAGGAGAGAAAGGTACCCAGAAATATACAATATACATTTTATTCGAATAGACATTTATCTTGGTCCAGATTAGATATGATGTGGGCAACAACAGAGGTAATTACTAATATACAAGATATAAGTATTGAAACAAATACATAGGTAGATCACAATCCGATTAAAGTAATATGGAAGGGACAAAAGAAGAGGTCAAGATGGACAATGAATAATTCAATATTAAGAGAAAAAGAATATACTGAACACATGGAAAAGGAATTGAATTTTTTTTTTTTTTAGAAGAACAAAAAGGAAGAAACTTCGCTACAAATTGTATGGGATACAGCTAAAGCTTATACATGAAGATAAAAAAGAAATATTACAAAAATATTATACAGAACTATATGAAGAACAAGTGGAGAAAGGAGAAATAGAGGAATATCTAAAGAAGATGGAATTACCTAAAGTGCCAGAAGAAATCCAAACAATCTTCGAGGGGAAAATTACTATAATGGAACTAACAGAAGCAATTAAAAGACAAAATAATGGAAAACTACCAGGGCCAGATGGCTTGCCAGCAGAAATGTATAAAGCCCTACAGGACTCAATAAGCAATATACTATTAGAAGTAGTAAATGAGATACTGACTAAGGCAAAAATACCTAATTCATGGATGGAAGCATATATTACACTTATACCAAAAGAAGATACTGATTTACAACAGATTAAGAACTATAGGCCAATATTGTTATTAAACACAGACTATAGAATATTTGCATCAATAATGATTGAAAGATTAAAGAGATACTTAAAATAAAGGACAATATGAGAACAATTTTAAACACTTTGGAATACTATGAAGCACATCCAGAAAAGCAGACAGCATTTGATATTCCTAGATGAACAGAAAGCTTTTGATAATGTGAACTGGCAATTTATGTTAACACAAATGGAGAAAATGGAGTTTGGGAAAAAGTTCATTAACATGATTAAGACAATATACTATGCAAATGTATTGGTTAATGGAGAACTGACGGAAAAAATTCACATTGAAAAAGGAACAAGACAAGGGTGTCCTTTATCACCATTGTTGTTTGTGTTAACTTTAGAACTATTACATAGAGCTATCAGGAAAGATAAGAAGATAAAAGGGATGGAAATAAGAAAAGAGGAGTTTAAATTACAGGCATTCGCAGATGATTTAGTTTTTATATTAGAAGAACCTCTAGGAACAGGATAAAGCAATAAACAGAATAGAGGATTATGGGAAAATGGCTGGATTAAAAATAAATAAAGGGAAAACTAAGATATTGGTGAAAAATATGACAGAGAAACAAAAAAAATGAACTGACAAAGAGTATAGATATTCATATAGTAAAGAAAGTTAAGTATTTAGGAATTCAGTTGACAGCAAGATGTGAAACAATTAAAGAAGATAATTATAAACTGAAACAACAAATTAAGACAAAGTTAGAAAAATGGGGTAATATGCAGTTATTATTAATAGGAAGAATCACGGCGATTAAGATGAACATATTACCCAAAGCGTTGTATTTGTTTCAAACAATTCCGATAAAATTAGAGAAAAAATATTTGAAGATATTAATAAAATTGTACTGAAATATATATGGCAAGGAAAGAAAGCAAAAATTAATGTTAAAATGTTATAGGATGCTAGAACTAGAGCAGGATTTGGGCTGCCTAATTGGGAAATATATTACCAGGCCACGGCATTAAAATGGATGAAAGAATGGATAACATTGAGGAATACAAGGTTATTAACGTTGGAAGGACATGATTTACAAATGGGTTGGCATGCATTTTTGTGGTATGGGAGAAGTAAAACACATAATTATTTTCAAAGGCATATGGTCAGGGATGCATTGCTACATGTATAGGAAAAAATTAGGGAACAACATTATATGAAGATACCAGTCTGGTTATCAATGATGGAAGCACTTATATATCCAAATGTTTGTAAAAAGGGAAGCGTTCCCAGATATAAATATATCTTAAATGAAAAGGGTGAGCTCAAAACAAAACAAAAATTGAATGAACAAGGGTTAGAAATGCATTGGTATTCGTACATACAATCAAGGTATGAAAAAGACATTAAAGCTGAAGGGATTAATAAGGAGTTAACAGAATTGGATAAAATATTAACAGGAACAGAAGATAAGCTGATTAAAAGACTATACTGTTATTTACTAGGTGCTAAACTAGAAGAGGAACAAGTTAAAGAAACAATGATAGCATGCACATTTTTGGGGGGATATGCCATAGAATTAGATAAATGGCAGAAATTATGGGATAGAAACTGTAAATTAACTATCGACAGCATATAAAGAAAACTTGTATGTATGCTGGCATTTAGCACCAGCAAAATTAGTGAAAATATTTAAAGATAAATCAACCAAATGCTGGAAGTGTCATCAAACACTGGGAACATACTACTGTATGTGGTAGATTTGCATAGAAGCTAAACGATATTGGACAAAAATACACACATGGTTGGAAAAAAATGATTAAACAACATATAGATTTGAAACCTGAAATATTTTTATTAGGAATGGTACCTGAAGGTTATAGTAAAGAAAACCATATTTAATCATACATATGTTAACTAGAATACATATATATTAGCTAGAATTGTATTTGCTCAGAATTGGAAAAGTGATACCGATAGAGGGAAAAGTAATTGAGAAAATATTTGAATGCGCAGAAATGAATAGATTAACATTGGAAATTAAAGGTAAAGAAGAATCTGAATATTACATGGTATGGGACTTATTTTATCAATGGTTAGAAAACAAAACAAATTAACATGGATTAGATGAATATATAAAGAGAAGATTGTTAAAAATAGATATATTGAATATTACTTATAAGGGCATGTGATTACTGTTATATTGTTTTATTGATAAGGAGAGTATTAATCATAGACTGTAAGCACATGAAATATGTAATCGACACCTGGTTGAAATGAAATTGATTTATTGTATATAATTTTTTTAAAAAAAACTTTATTTAAAAAAAAAGAAGAGAAGGGCCTTAATAAGAGACCTGATGGTCACTGACTGAGCTCCAGAGATCCTGTGTAGAGATGGGACAGCATTCTAGAAGGACAACCATCACTGTAGCCCTCTACCGATCTGGGCTTTATGGAAGAGTGGCAGAGGCTTCTCCTCAGTGCAAAACGCATAGCTCACTTGCAGTTTGCAAAAAAAAAAAAAAAAAAAACACCTGAAGGACTTTCAGACTATGCAGAACCAGATTCTCTGGTTTGATGAATCCATGATTGAACGTTTGGCCTCAATTCTAAATGTTATGTCTGGAGGAAACTAGGCACCACTCATCACCTGCTCAATATTATCCCAACAGTGAAGCATGGTGGTGGCAGCATCATGCTTTGGGAGTGTTTTTCAGCAACAGAGATTGGTCAGAATTGAGGGAAAGCTGAGTGGAGCAAAGTGCAGGGATATCCTCAATGAAAACCTGTTTCACAGCGCTCAGGACCTCAGACTGGGCTGAAAATCATCTTCCAACATGACAATGATCCTAAGCACACAGCCAAGATAACACAGTAGCTTAAGGACAACTCTGTGAATGTCCTACAGTGACCCAGAGCCCTGACTTGAATCCTACTGAACATCTCTGGAGGGACCTGAAAGTGACTATTCACCAATGGTCACCATCCCCCCTGACCGAGCTTGAGAGGATTTCCAAGTAAGATTGGCTTCTTCATCCTTCCATTCTCTGACTTTAATAATTCTTAGCACAGCACAAGAGGTAGCACTGTCCTTTTTGCTTTTAGCAAATAACAAACAGCAGTAACCTGTTTTCCACCAATCCCTTTTTCTAGCTGTTTTCCTTATTCTTGGTGAAGTGCAGCTGGCTATGCCTGCTTTGAACACCTTCCTTTCACTTTCTAGAACACATTAATGTAGTTTTTGTAAAGTGTCACCTGTATTGATATTCATGTACCTTGTCTTTTTTGCCCCCTCATTTAATTACAATGCCATTTCCTTGGGGTTCTCAAACCAGAGAGTGTATAACCAGAGCTGATATTCAGCCGGTCTGGATGGTTCAGGTGAACCAGTAGCGGAAAGTTTAACTAATTTGGAGAACCAGCAAATACAATCTCTGGTTGACCCTGACCCTGCCCGCCTGCTGCTCGCCCCGCCCCGCCATTCACTCATCTAGCCCACTCGCCTAGCATTGCTAGCCTGCCTTTGCCCGCCATTTCTGCCTGCATTCACCTGCCATTACTGACTGCCTTCCGCCACGACCCTCACTCCATGGGTGAGTGAGCCTGCAAGCAAGCCCTGGTCGAGTTGATTCCTGAGCCGGCCTAGGCTGCCGCCTTGGGGTGGACAAAGTGAGGCTCAGCCGCCTTTTGGACCTGGCTCTCGCCATCCTTTCACCCACATGCCGCCTGCCCGCTTGCCCTCCACCTCGGGTCAGGGGATGCACCAGTCCCTGGCTCAGGCTTTGCCTCGGGCCTCCGTCCGCATGCCGTCAGCTTGCCTTTCACCTTAGGTCAAGTAGAACTTTACCCAAGACTTCTCGTGTATTCAGGGGCTATTCATCTCCCAACAATGAGTTTGGCGGCAATCTAATGAAATGTCTTCTTGCTCTTCAAAATCAACTTTAAGAGCTCTCAAGTTTTAGACTCTTCTGCTGCTTGTTGTGGCTTGCTTGGAAAGACTCCCATCCTCACTTTTGTAGGCAAGAGACAGGGCATTGGTTCTTACTTGATACGCCCATTCTCTGGGAACTGTGAAGAACATCCAGGCCAGGGGAATGTTTCTGTCTGCTGTTCGATAGGCTGAGCAAAAGTCTGAGGACATTGCTCCCTGCTGCTTGTCCCAGCGTCTCCAGTTTTGGCAAAGTCAAAGTGGTAAGTTAATTGTTGTCCTATCTTCACTATTGCTCTTTGGTCTTGTCCAGGATCAGACCCAGACCCAGACGGTCTCTGGGTGGGGCTGTACACTCTTCACAGCTCCCAGAGAATGGGTGTATCACTTAAGAACCAACGTCCTTTCTCCTGTGAACTGTTCTGAGCATCCAGGCCAGGGACATACCAAAGCTGGAATATCCTACGGGAGGGTTTCTGTCTGGTTTGGAGTCCCCCTTCCCATGTGAATTCTGTGTAGGACACGTCTGCCAAAGGCTGCTTCTGTCGAGGCAAAAACATCCAGCCTGTAATGTCTTATGAAGGGAGACAGTGATGACAACATCGCTGCCCTGCAGATTTCATCGATTGGTGCTTGAGTTGCCCAAGCCACAGATGTGGTTGCACTCCTGGTAGAGTGCGCTGTGATCCCTCTGTGTACAGGCAATGTCTGTAGTTTGTACGACTTTGCGATGGTGGCTCGTAGCCACCTGCCTACTGTTGAGGCTGTAACTTTCCTGTCCAGAGTGGAGGGTTGGAATGGACAAAGAGGGCCTCCATCTTCCTGTGTGAAAGTCATGTTTATGTAAATGCTGAGAGCCCTTCTCACATCTAGTGAATGCCATTGTCTCTCTAAGGCGTGGACCGTTCTTGGACAGAAGTTGGGGAGGACAACTTCTCAACTTCTGTGCCCAATGGGAGGCAAAATTGACCTTAGGCATAAAGGCCGGGTCTAGGCAAAGAATGACACTATTGGCGTCGAAGATACAAAGGTCCTGTCTCACTGAAGGGCGGCCAGCTCAGATATTCTTCTTGCAGAGGTTATAGCTACAAGGAACACCACCTTATAGGTAAGGAGGTGGACGCTTGTCAAGGGTTCGAACAGTGGTTTGGTGAGTGCTGTGAAAACCTTGTTTAGATCCCAGGTGGGATATCTATGGACCACTGGAGGTCTCAAATTAGTTGCCCCAACAAAGGAAACTACATGCCCTCGGGTGATGTGCGAGACCGTGGATTCCCACAGGAGATAACTGATGCCAGCGCCACCGCCTGTCTACGTAGTATATTTGGGGAAACCCTTTGTCCAGGCCCTCCTGGAGAAAGTCTAGTATGTTCGCCATTGATGGTGAGGTGGGGTCTATCTTCGTCTTGTCACACAACCTGCAAAACCTTCTCCAAGTGGTGTTATAAATGCAGTTAGTGTACGAATGTCTTGCCACCTGGATTGTCTCGATGACCCTGTTGGAGAGCTTCTCATCTTTCCGCTCAAACGCCATATGGCTAGGTGGAGCCACTGTGGGTCCAGATGTTGTATGGGACTCTGGGTGAGGGAGACTCTGTCTGGCAGGATTCTCCAGGGGTCAGTGATCGGCAGGTCTCTTAGATCCGTGAACCACGGATGCCTTGGCCAGTATGATGACAGTAGAATTTCTGTTCTTTCCTCCAGGAGTTTCCTGATCACCTTGGGAATCAATGGGAGAGGAGGGAAGGCGTAGAGGAGACCCAGAGGCCAGGGACAGCATAGGGAGTTGACTCCCTGTGCTCCCTGGGCTGGGAATCTCGAGAAAAATTTTGGTAACTGGGCGTTGAGTGACATGGTGAAGAGATCCAGGATTGGCTGGCCAAATCGGTCCGACATCTCTTGGAAGAGTCTCGGGTGCAGGCACCACTCAGAATGGTTGACAATGGCCCTGCTCAACCAGTCTGCTTGAATGTTGGACTGTCCTGAGATGTGCTCTGCCCTGATGGATTGTAGATGCCTCTCTGGCCAGCAGCATAGTCTCTCTACTTCCCTCATGAGGGACTTTGAATGAGTGCCCCCCTGTCGATTTATGTGGGCCTTTGTGCCCACATTGTGTCAAAAGGAGGACATGCTGTCCCTGGATCTCCTGTTGGAATTTGCTGAGGATCACATGAGCTGCCCTCAATTCCAACCAATTGATGCTGCAGGAGTTGTTCAGGATGTTTCTGATTGTCCACCAATAGAGCAATAGAAGAACCCTTGGTGAGACGAGGGCCTTGGTCATGGAATTGCTCCTTCCTGATCTTTGGTATGGGAGCAGAAACCATTGTAAGTTTCTGGCATGGAGGCGTGCCCAGGGAACAATTGCGATGCAGAAAATCATATTTCCCAGCAGTTGAGGCAACTGGGCCATAACTCTCGTTTGAAAGTCTGAATGAGTTTGGACAACTCCCTGATGCTGACCTATCTGTCCAGTGAGAAGAAAACCTCTCCCGTCACTATAATGGCGCCCAGGTATAAAAGATGAGTTGTAGGCATCAAGTGACTTTTGGCCAAACTGATCGAGAACCCATGTTCTCGAAGTACCTGGAGCATGGTTTGTGAATTTATCTCTGCCTGCCAGTGAGACGATGACAGTATTAAAATGTCATCTAGATAGCATTGTAGGCGGACGGGCATGCTCCTGAGGTTTACCACTAATTCTGCCAGAATCTTTGTAAAGGTTCAAGGGGCTGAGGCCAGACCAAATGGCAGGGCCCTGTATATGTAATGACGGTTGGCGTAACAAAACTGGAGGAACCTTCTGTGCGTAAGCCTTATTGGAATGTGTAGGTATGCTTCAGTCAGATCTACTGAGGTCAAGACACCTCCCTGCCTGATACCCAGGAAGATGGATTGTAGGGAACTTATCTTGAACCTTCTGTAGACAAGAAAATGGTTCGGATGTTTCAAGTCTTAAATTGCCCTCCACCACCATCCCGGACATTTTTGAGACCACAAATAGGTAGGAATAGAATCCGTGCCCATGCTGATCCACCAGAACTGGATGAATGGCGTGGATCTCCAACAAGTGCTGGATTGCGATCTCCATAAGAGCCTTCTTTGTAGGATCCCTTGAGACAGGGCATTGCATAAAAAAATTAGGGATTGTGGAGAGAAACTCTAGAGAGAGGCCTGATCTTATGGTCTCTTGGACTCAGGCGTCTGAGGTGGTCGTCTCCCACTGGTCGTCAAAAAAGGTCAACCGTCCTCCAATGGGAGAGTCAACTGCCCTCCAATGACAGGGTCAAGTTGAAGTTTATTTTGAGCAATGAAAGGATTTATTCCCTGTGCCACAAATGGACTTCTTAGCTTGGCCTCCCCGTCTATTTCTCTCTCTGAAACCCTCCCTTTCTGATTGCTGTCTCTGACAGAAACCAAAGGGCCTCTGGGACCTTTGGGAAGTTTCCCTGCTAGGGGGTTCGAAAGGGGGTCCTCCGAAAGGACTGGGTTGGGCAGGCCTCAAACCTCCGAAAAAGGGAAGGTAATATCTACCTCCTGTTCTGTGATTCCACCAGGACCAGGGTGGATCTGAACGATTTGTTCCCTTCAAATGGAGCAGATGCCAGCTTCCATTTGTGTTTGGTATCTGCTTGCCAATGGCAGAACCATAGCAGATGATAGGACTTGTGAAGCTATGACTCTGGAAGAGAATTTAACCGCATTCAGGATTGCATCTGCAGGAAATTCAGCTTTGCTATCTCCTGGTGTGCTCTAGCATTAGTGGATGGGATGGAATTCCGCAGGTGGCAAAGCCACCTTAGGGAGGTTTGGGTGAAAAGGGATATGGTTGTGGCCACCTTAATAGCCCAGGCATCCGCCTGGTGTGCCCTATGGAGTGCTAGTTCCGCCCTCTTTTCTTCTGGTTTCAGAGCATCCTATGTTTCACTTGGCACGGCAGAAGAAGCTGCTAGGGCAACCACTGGTTCATCCACCAAGGGGATCTGAAGCGCCCCTGCTAAATCTGGGGCTAAGTTATAGAAATTTTTGCCATAGCCCGTAGGACTGGGATAAGTGCCTCTGGAGGTCCACTTCTTTTGGACCATACCTATGAACATTTTGGGAACTGGTATGATCTCTGCCTCGGTAACAGGTTGCAAGAAAATTAAGTCATCGGACTCCCCCGAGGCTAAGGGTGGCTCAGAAGTAGTCACCGAGTTGTCTAGGCGTGCAGTGGTTTGGGCCTTGAATAACAAAGCCTTAAATAGATGTAGATGGAATAACCCTGTGAATGTCAGTTGTTCTGGGGCTAATCCTTCGTCTTCCAACATATCTTTGCCTAGCTGATCCTCTGCCTCAGACAAGGAGGGATCAGTGTCCTGAGATGACAGTGAAGAATAAGGATCTTGTTCCTCTATCGGGTCACCCCTGACTTGAATGGGTTGAAGGGGCATCTGAAGATCTGGGATATTTGCCCCCTGGTATGGTACCTGATAATGAGGGAGATCCAACCTGTGTTGCAGGTTTGAGGATGTCCCTGGTACTGTGGAGGGGGCTGGTGGTTGATGTCTTGCTTGGCAGGTCTGTTGTACTCCCGCCTCAATGCCTTGTTTAATTGCTTCCACCATCCAATTTTTCATATGTGGGGAATGTCCTGAGGCAGGGATTCCTCTGCGCAGAACCCTGCTGCAGTTGGAGTGAACGTAGCCTCAGATGCTAGCCTTGGCTCTTGTTCTGTTGGGTCACCTGCTCTGATGGTGATATAGAAGCATGAAAAACTTGTTGAACTGTGTTGCTGGTGACTATCTCTGGGGATTGAGGGTCAAGTGAATCAGGTACTCCCACTGGAGTTCCAGCTTGGGCTTTCAGGTTGGCCTTTGGACAACACTGACAGGTCCAGAGGAGGAGTTGGAAGGGGACAGGGAGAAGGTACCGTAATGAGTGGAGAAGCTGGTTGCCTGTTTCTCTCGGCCTCTCAAAGACACTTTTCCAGCTGTTTCTCCAGTGACTTTTGGCGCCTTTTTGCATCCTTCTCTGCCGCCTTGGAGGTTTTTCTGGAACCCTGGCCTTGGTCTGGTTCCTTGTCATCGCTCTTCTGGCTGCTGCTCTAGATCCTGATGTACTTGAACCAATTGAGCTTCCTCCTTCCATTGCACACCTGGAGACAGGTGCATTTAAAAGAAATACAATATAAATAAGGCGGTTGGCACACCTGGAGAGTCTGCACTGGAGTGTAGGCAGTGACTCCTAAAATATTGTTTGGCACCTGAGGGACAATGAGCTGTGACTACAGCTATAAAACATTTTTTTATATGAATTTAACAATAAAGTCCCAAATAAATTCAAATTCAAATGCTAGCATAATTCAAAAATAAACGATTGACACTGACCTGCCCATGTTAGGATCAAGATTTACTTTTCTCCTAATTACCTTTGAAATTTGGGATTGAAACAGTCTTCAATGCTCAGGCTTTCAAAGGCCTGGGCGCAAACTTTTATTCTGCCCAGAACGCCTGCTGTAAAGGGCTGAGCGCAATGCCAACTCTTTCAATACTTTGTGCTTCTGGAATTATAAGGTAGCCTCCAAAAAACAACAAAAGAAAACCAGAGTCAGGCCGTCAAAGACAAGCCCGCAGTGGGAAGTCCAACAGCAATTTAAGTTTTATTGCCGGCGCTTGATATAGTGCCGGCTATTTCTGGTGCAAATTTTGAAAAGTGCAAAAATTCAAAATGGCGCTAGCCATTATCTGCTTTTTGGCTCAGAATCTTAATGGCATCTGGCAGTGACTTGGCTGGAGCAGAAGAAAAAAAACAAGCTCCCAGAGAAAGACTTGCCAAGTAGAGGGACCTGGCTAACGTGTTCCCTCTCAGGTCAGGTTTCAATTAATCAAAAAGAAGGTAGCCTCTGAAAGGGAGGCTTAGGTGGCAATCTCGAACCTCCACTCAGCGTGCCACTATGGCCCTTCGCTAAGGGCTTTCTGAGCTCTGAGAGCCGTTATTAAAAGAAACGGTGTCAGTTGCTCTTAATAAAGTTTTCCTGTTGAAATTCGATCACTGGCAGCCAGAGGCTGCAATCTCACTGCGAGTTTTTCTGTTGAAATTAGTAGTTCCAAAGATCCTCGCCAAGGAATGCAACTAGCTCGAACGACATGCTGAGCTAAAACTGGGGACGCTGGGACAAGCAGCAGGGAAGAGTGTCCTCAGAACTTTGCTCAGCCTATCGAACAGCAGACAGAAGCACTTCCCTGGCCTGGATGCTTGGAACAGCTCATAGGAGAATAAGCAGTTGTTCTTTTATCCCCACTGCACGCCAAAGCATCTTCTCCCACACTGCCGCCCGTTAATTTGCACTAAGCCTTCCTCTTTGGAAGACTTTGCTCATTGTTCATTAACACTCTTAGCCCCCATGGAAGAAGCCAAGAGCAAAAGTAGTGGTGGAGAAGGCGACAGACACATGTCCCTCTGCAGTCCCCTCTCGGGTGCCAGCTAGGGCTTCTCCGCCTCTTTTCCTCAGAGGCACAGTGTCTGCCTCCCTTCACTCTCTTTGTATTCGCCAGAACACTAAATCAGAACCACTATGGGGCGAGTGCCTTGGTTTCCCCTCTTGCTCCTCACAGTCGCCCTGAGCCTGTGTGGTTCTTTACTTGGGCAGCCCGATGGTACAGTAAGATTTGGCATTGCAGAAATTGTTCCTTAAAAAAAAGTGCATCTCCAAGGGCCTTCTGGCAAAAAAAAACAAAAAACCTCACCCCAAAACAAAATCCAATCGGCAGGCAGACTTGGCAGGTAGTCATGATCTTCAGATGGGCTTTTATTTTGTCAGTCCAAGGGTGGGGCGGGGGGGAAGGTACGTAGGAAATTGCCCTGTTTCTGCAGCATCATTCATGTGACTGAGTGGGCATGGCCAACTCAACGTCACTCATAGCAAGGTGCCACCCCACCTTGCCATGTGTCAGGGATCTGGTGATTAACACCATGAGTGATGTTGAGTGGGCCATGTGCACCCAAGTCACATGACCACCAAGCCACACCCACCAAGCCACACTCAAAGAACCATAGTGAAAATTTTTGAATCCCACCTCTGTATAAAACCATAACTTTCTAAAAATAAATTCTTACAACTCCCCATAAATAAATTGTAAAATTAAACAATGAGTGTTTATTTTATAAATAAAAATGTTTATTAGAAATAAACTGCAAAAAAGCTAACATTTTAAATTGGATTTTTAGTGGAAAGAGTGAGATTGCTTTTGAATAATTCCTTAAAAACTACTACTCTCTCATTCCACCAAACTAAAACAAATGCACAAAACATCTTTTCTTGCCTTAAATTGGCTTCTATTAAAATGCTGCAGCTTGTAAAACACTGGCAGATTCTAAGTTGCTCTTGACAATTTTTTTCTAGTGAAGATAGACTGAGATAACAATCACAATTTATGTTTTCCCTCCTCCTTTTTTTTTCTTTTGAATGGCAAAAGGAGAATTTTAAAAGATTTTTAGGCACACACCAGGCTCCAGAACTTTAATATTAACTTTGTTTTGCATTCAGTGTTCTTTTTTTTTTTATCAAACTAAGAAAAAACAAGGAAGGAAGGAAGGAAGGACTGCCTGAGGATTATCTATTTTGCATTTCACATCCTTTCACTAAAACAAAGCTTTTCATCTAAAGAATCCTGAATAAAATTAGCACTCAGAAAATGGTCTTCTAATAAACTCGTTAACTAGTAAAAAGTGCAGTCTTATGGTTTTTCTTAATTTGGCATGGATCAGACACAAAAACTTACTATTTTTGTTCCACTAGAGATAATTTTATTACACAAGATTAAAATCATATTTCTTACTTTCAATCTTAAAACTCTGTATCTATATCCTTTATTACCTATCTTACTTATTATAAAGTCTTAATATTACTAGGAAATGTTTCTTTCTTAAATTTTCTATTTATTTAATCTATAATTTTCTATCTCTATATTCTATGTGCTTGACTCTAAATTTTCCTACACTGATTAATCCTAATTGAATTTTACTTACTGACAGTAATTAGCTCTTGTAACCAAACTCAGTCCATTTACATTTGAAAACTTTTCACTACTTCGCCATAAACTTTTTTATGGGACTTTCTCTTCCCCCAGCACTCACAATCCTAGAGCTGGTTTCTGAAGCTCTGTGCCTGAACTACTGCAGTGGGTGTCCTCTGGTTGCTTTTTTTTAAAGCTGGTAGTCAGATTCTTTCCTCCCATGTGCCTTTGCTTAGTGGCTCTTGCTGTTCCTTGTGTTGTCCTGGGACTGCCACTTCCTACATTTCTATAGTCTTCCTTGCTCAATTCTTCTTCTTGATATTTCTACAGGCATGCTATGATTGTGGTCCATTTTATGAGACATGTTCTCTGAAGGTGGGGTTGTTTTACTTCTCCTTTCCAGGTAGTACTGAAACTCTGGATTACAGTACAAGAGAAATGTCTATGCATTCTCAGCTGAGAGTTCATCCTTCCATATAAGTCTCTTCTGTTAAAAGACTATTTTTTTCACACTAACTTTATTAAACATTTATTTCTGTGTCATTGTCTTTGATGCAATACAAAAAATCCACAAGAATGTTTTGTTTTCGTGATTTGTGTTGGAAAGTCAGCTTCTAGGATTGTAATGACAAGTACCAATGTGTAATTCAAGGATTACTGTTTTTCATTTATTTTCTCCAGATCAGAGGTTGATGTTTTGTTTGACTATAAACTATACAGAATTAACTAACTATAACTTCATAAATACACTTTCAGCACATGTATGGCATGGTGAAGGCTTCTTGACGAACTATCTGACTGGATCAGAGATGGGCAGTTAATTTTCCTAGGGAGCCACATGAGAACCTACAACTGTTGTGGAAGGCTACTATCCCTGCTGCTGCCCCCACCCCACGTGTAATATCTTACAATCCCAAAAAATAACTTCCTTCTTTGTTTCTGGAGCCTTTATTTCTTTCAGAACCAATATTTTCTTGCATTCTAATTTTACTTCTCTCTTTTAAATATTTGATTTTCTTGTATCCTAATTGACATTTTAATGATTTATTGTAAATTTTTGTTCAAAAATTGTAGGAAGGTGGTCTATTTCTAAGGGAATTTGCAAGTACCCTTTATGACATCTAACACTGACACATATTTATCTCCATTTAGTTAATAACCAAATCATATACAAGGCATATGGTTGTTATCAAATTTCACTTACCTGCTCCATTACTGCACAAATGTATTTCATCATTAAGTTTAGAAGCCAACCAATGAGACAACATCACTCATTCTATTTTGATTCTGAGCCCCAGTTTTAACATTCTTTCCCATTTTCTCCTTTAAGATGTCTTTGAACTGTTTTGCCCATCTTTGTCTAATGAGGCAAGATTCTAATTTCCTGTGTCTATTTGGCACTTAAGATTGATACTGAGCTTTTTAGTAAATACTTCCTGAAATAAGTTTTAGAAAATTTGTTTACATTTTCAGTTTTAAGTGCAGCTAACTCAGAATTCACATCCACTTCTCTTTTTCTTTGACCTCTCCAGTTTTCATATTTCTAAGCTTGCAGTGGTGGGATTCAAATAATTTAACAACCAGTTCTCTGCCCTAATGATTTCTTCCAACAACCAGTTCACCAAACTGCTCAGAAAGATAACAACCGGTTCTCCCAAACTGGTGTGAACTGGCTGAATCCCACCATTGATTGCTTAGTTAGATTCTGTTGAGACCACAAAAATAATGCTGGGTTCTCAACCACACCATTTTCATAAATGTTTATATTTCTTTCTTTCTTTGTCCACCTAGATTCATTTGATAGTCAATAGATTCTGTCCTTTCAACTGTTCTGTATGGGCTGTGCATCATATATGAGCAAAGTAATGTTTTAGGACCACCCAGAAGAGATTAGAGCCCCTTAATGGAAAAGGAGATATCTGGATGTTCAACCTGGCTTTAGAAAAGGCCAAGAAACATGAGGTTGATGATTATTATTATTGCTGATGTGCACTGGGTAATTGAGAAAATGAAAGTAGTCACTATGTGCTTCATCAATTATAGAAATGCCATCAATTGTGGCAATTATGTCAAGCTGTGGAGTGCACTCAGAAAAATTGGAATTCCAGAACATCTCCCTGTCTTCATGCAAAATCCATATACTTATATATAGTCAAGAACACACAATACAGACAGACATGGTGAAACAAATGGACAATATTGTGTACCCTACCCCTATTTATTAAATGTATATACTGAATATAAGAGAAGCTGGCTAAGAAAATGAGTATGATTTTGAAATTGGAAGAAGAAACAGCAATAACCTGCAATATGCTGATGCTATTCTGACAACTGAAAATTCCAAGGATCTGCCATATCCAATAAAAATCAGAGCCCCTTGAAAAAAAATGAGACCAAAATTAAATAAGGCATTACACATTTATTTTTGATGAAACCATCACCTGCTGTTTTAGGAAGTGAATCTGGCTTCCCCATTGATTTTGGTTGTCAGAAGGTCATAAAAGGTGATCACATGAACCAGGGACATTGCAACTGTCAGAAATATGAGTCAGTTGTCAAGTGCCTGAATTTAGACCACATGACCATGAGGATGCTGCAACAGTCATAAGTGTGAAAAATGGTCATAATTCACTTTTTTCAATGCTGTAGTAACTTTAAATGGTCACTAAATGAACTGTGGTAAGTCAAGGACTACCTGTACTGGAAACTCTCCACGTTTCTTACAGCTTTTTATTATTTATGTCTCTTACCATATCGTCCCATTGCTGACACTACTTTTCTTAATTTGATATATACCATAGACACAAATGGGGTTTTTTTGCCTCATGAAATTTGTTTTATTATACACAATTAAAGTTATATTTCTAACTTTTAATCTTAAAACTATGTGCTTATTTCCTACTTAATTTTGTTACCAATCTTAATCTAAAATCTTCCTATTATTATTATTTTATAACTATTTCTATTTGATATATAATTTTCCATCTCTGTGTTCTATGTTCTTCTGACTATGTTCTTAGTTCTATATATTGTACTATTTTGATGAATTTCTAGCTCTTGGATTCTTCCTTATTTCATTAGCTTTATTTCATTTGGCTTCATTTGTAGACAAACTCAGTCCATTTTGCATTTGACAACTTCTTTTCATTCCTTTTCTGCACTTTTATATGGGGCTTTTCTGTCCTCTCCAGAACTCACAGTCCACTCTTTCTTGAGCTATTTTATGGAGTTCTCTGCATGGACTCCTGCACACAGTGGGGTTGCTTCTGCTGTTACTTTGCAAATACTCATCTTTTATCTCAGTCTCTCAGTGAATCTTGCAGCTCCGATGCTTGCAATGCTGGGACTGTTGCTAATTTGCTTGTCTTTGAATTGGAAGCTTTGTTTTCTACTTATCTGCAATCTTCTTGGCTCAACTCCTCTTCTGCCACATTTACACATTCATTAGGTTTCAGGGGTTGTTTTATGGAACATGCCTGCCAAATTAAGCAGGAGGTGGGGCTGTTTTAATCCTTTTTCCTAGGTAGCACTGAAATTCTGGATTCCAGGAGAGAAGGAGAAACTCCTACTTATTCTGAGCAGTAAATTCATCCTTCCTCAAACAGAAATAAAAAAGTCAAAATAAATGAAAATGAATGAGTTTTCCACAATGATGATGTTCATCCATCGTGTTCGAAGAGGACCTTGACATCTAATGGGTTGTGGGCTGTCCATGGTGTGTCTGCAGTGGCTGGTAAGGCCTACAGAGGCACGGAACGTTCTGCAACATGTTGGGCAGACATGTGTGGGCATCATTGTTGCAGCTCTGGCTTTGTGGAATGCTTGCTTCTTTTGTGCTGTAGTAGTACTTTTGTCTTCAAATGTCTGGCAGCCTTGGTGGATCAACGTGCGCCATGTCAATAGATCTTTTACCAAGGTTTCCCAGGAGGTGGTGTCAATGTCCAGGGACTTGAAGGAGGCTTTCAACGTGTTTTTGTATCGCTTCCTTTGTCCCCCTTGCAATCACTTTCCTTGAGACAGCTCACCATAGAGGAGCTGTTTAGGGATGAGATGGACTGGCATCCTTGCAACATGGCCTGCCCAGCGGGTCTCGGCTTTCATCAGTAGGGTGTGAACTGATGACAGGCCTGCTCTGGAGAGGACTTCTGTGTCTGGCACCTTGTCCTGCCGCTGGATCCTTAGAAGTCTGCAGAGACAGGTTGTGTGGAAGTGGTTCAGTTGCCTAGCATAGTTCCTGTATACAGTCCAAGTGTGATGACCCGTATTCTCTCAAAATAACCCAAAAACCCAAAACATACATTAAAGTCCGGTAAGGCCTTCAACTTAACTTCACTGTTTTATTAGGCACAGTTTAAAGTCACAAAAGTAAATAATGAGGCAAAAAGAAAACCAAAACAAACTGCATTGATGAGAGTTCCGAAGCAAGCCAAGATAACTAATCATAAACTCCAGGAAAATAACCGAGGAGTCCATGGGAAGAACGCCAGCAAAGATAAACCTCTTTCAGAGTAAACACTAAACTTTGACTCTGTTAGGAATATAAGTCACCTAACAGGTATTTGGGTTAGAAATATATAAACCAGGATAGACATTTTAATACTGTCTCTTTAAGGGAATGCAAGAGCATGCAATTGGGTGTGGTTTCTCAAATGGCCATAAGATGGAGCCAGAAATGGTGGGTTGTTTTGTCTGAGTCTCAGAAGAGAGTGTGAGTGTATCTCTGTTTCCTTCTGTTGGAAAATATTGCCGTTGCTCCATTTTTCCTAATTGACTGATATTCCTGGATTTGATGTAAGTCTGATACTGAACTGTTTTTTTTTGACACTGAACTTTGTTATTGAATTATCCCTGGATTGAAAAACTGACTGATTTACCTGTGAATGACTTTGGACTGCCTATTTTGGACTTTGCTTAAACCTTTCTGGAAGTAAAAACCTACATTTACTGTACAGTGTATCTGTGTATTGTGTGTGTATTATTCAAACACTACTCTCAAATACGTCTCCCTGTATACGCTCATTCTCCTAATGGGGAATTACCTCAACAGACTCCAGCAATTCTAACTGCGTAGTTACAAACTTATATACATAGCTCCCACCTGCAAGCCACGAGGAGGATCATGGTAATCTCCTCTTGAGTAGACCTCGCTTTTCCCTGATCCTCTCCTCCCTGCGTGACCTAGGATGGATAGGGTATGGGCCTGGATCCTCCTCTGACTGCTCAGGCGGCCTCTGCCCTTCCCCAGCCTCCTCCACCACCTCTGGAGCCACACTCCCACTCCCTGTTGGCTGTTCCTCCTCTTCCTCAGAGTCAGTCTCCACCAGGGGCATGACACCAAGTCTCACTGGCGTACATCAGGGTAGTTAGCACTACAGCTCGGTAGACTTTGAACTTTGTAGCAAGGCTTATTCCACGGCGGCCCCATTTGTTGGTCAGTAATCTGCCATATGCAGAGCTTGCCTTAGTGATTCTGCAGTTCACCTCAATGTCAATTGTCACTGCGTGATAGAGGGTGCTGCCAAAGTATTGAAATTTGTCCACTGTTTGCAGGTTTTCTCCCTTCACTGTGATGGTGGGCTCTTGGTATTGAGCTTTCAGAGCTGGCTAGTGCATCACTTCAGTCTTCTTTGTGTTAATGAGGAGGCTGAAGTTGTCTCATGCTCCTGCGAATTTGTCCACACTGGCTTGCATTTCCTGCTCTGATCCAGCATTCAGGACACAGTCGTCAGCCAAAAGGAGGTCTCGTAGCATAGTCAAGATCAATGGAAGAAAAACAAAAAACTTTTAAAAGTACAGAAAATTGGATTTTTAAATGGGAATGCATTTTAAAATGCTGGAACCATTTACTTAAAAAGTTAACCCTGCTTTTATAAATTGAATTAAAATCAAATTGGATTGAAATAGGCACTGGCTTACCTGAACGTAGTTTCTCAGCATGCCTTGGGAGAATTCAGACATATGGGTTGAATCTGTCTTTCTGCCAGCCACTGAGTCATCAATCTTTGCCATGCCTCTTCCTGTCAGGCCAGGAAGTCCCCTAGCTCCTGTCAGGATGAAGGCGCAGCCACCAGATGATCTTCCTTGTGGCATTGGCTCTGGACACTGGACCAGACAGTTGCCAGGGTGGGAGTGGATTCTCCCAAGGCATGCTGAGAAACTGCGTTCAAGTAAGCCAACATCTATTATCCAGCATGCCTATGGGAGAATTCACACATATGGTACATACCAAAGCTGGCAGTCCCTATGGGCGGGAAGAAGTCTGGTCCTGTTAACCCCCGTCTGTATGCACTCGTTGTAGCACTCTTCTGCCAAAGGCCACCTCTGCAGAGGTATATGTGTCCAGTTTGTAGTGCTTTATGAAAGGAGACAGGGAGGACGACATCACCGCCCAGCAGATGTCCTCAAGTGAGGCTTGTGTCACCCAGGCAGTTGTGGTAGCTGCATTTCTAGTTGAATGGGCAGTTACTCATCTGGATACATGAAGAGCCTGAGTTTCATAGGTCTTGGCTATACAAGCCCTGATCCAATGGCCGATGGTTGAGGAAGAGACTTTGGTACCCACTGAAGATGGCTGAAATGAGACAAACAGGGCTTTGGTTTTGCGATACATCGATGTTCTTTTGATGTATCTCTGAAGTGCCCTCCTTACATTCAGTTTGTGCCATCTGTGCTCCATATCATGAGATGGAGTGGGGCAGAAGTCAGGTAGGATAATTTTCTGAGTCCTATGGAAACGGGAGTTTATCTTGGGGATGAAGGAGGGGTTGAGCTGCAGAACTACCCTGTTTGTGTGGAAGGTGCAGAGGTCTTCTCTGACTGAAAAATCTGCCAATTCCGATATGCGCCTGGCCGAGGTAATGGCCACTAAGAAGGCAACTTTGAGTGTTAAGTAGCACAGGCTTACAGATTGAAGAGGTTCAAACGGTGCCTGGGTAAGGGCTTGTAATACTGTAGACAGGTTCCAGGAAGGATACCTGTGAATGATTTGAGATTGACAGCTCCTTTGATGAAGCTGCGGACCAATGGATGCCTGGCTAGGGAGTCCCGCTTTCCGTAGTGCAACCCCGTGGACAGGGTGCCTACCTGTCTGCGCACTGTACTAGGAGAGAAACCTTTGTCAAGTCCCTCCTGTAAAAAGTCCTGATCTGCGGGATAGAAGCCGCAGTGGGATCTGTGCCTTTTTTGGCACACCGGTGATGGAACGCTTTCCAGGTAGCATTTTATATTCTGTTCGTGGAGGGCCTCCTGGAGGCTTGTATTGTCCTGATCACCTTTCTTGAAAAGTTATCCTTCCTCAGGATCCTCCTCTCAAGTGCCAGGTAGTCAATTGAAGCCACTGAGGCCCTGGGTGTTTCAAGATCCCCTGGCTGAGAGAGATCCTGTCCTGAGGAATTCTACAAGGACAGGACACTGACAAGCTCACTAGGTCCGCATACCATGATGGTCTGAGCCAATGGGGAGTTATGAGGAGGATTTCTGCCTGTTCTAGTAGCACTTTTCTTATTACCCCCGGGATGAGAGGAAGAGGAGGGAAGGCATAAAGGAGACCCTTGGGCCAGCGGCTGTGAAGGGCCTTGACCCTTTCCGCACCTGGCGATGGGAATCTGGAGAAGAATTGGGGAAGTTAGGTATTTGTTGGAGTGGCGAAGAGGTAGAGAACCGGCCTCCCGAATTTCTGAGACATCTCCCGAAAGAGATCTGGGTGGAGATGCCACTTGGAGTTGACCACCCTGATTCTGCTCAGGTAATCTGCCTGTACATTTGATGTCCCCAACATGTGCTCAGCCTTGATGGACAATAGGTGAGCTTCTGTCCAGATTCCCAGTTGCTCTGCTTTGGTCATGAGGGGTCTAGAATGAGTCCCTCCCTGGCGATTGACATGTGCTTTGGCCGCCACATTGTCTATTAGGATCAATATGTGTTGGCCAGCTACTGTGCTTTTGGAAGTGTTTGAGAGCTAAGTGGATGGCATGGAGTTCTAACCAATTTATGTTGTGTTGAAGGTCCGCTGGGGACTACTGTCCCTGCGTGAGTTGGGACTGTAGATGGGCTCCCCGTCCTAACAGACTCACATCTGAAGCGATGTGTTATCTCCCCGTCCTAACAGACTCACATCTGAAGCGATTGTTATGCAATTGGGTTCCTTGAAAAGGGACCCCTTGATGATCACTGGGGAAACCTACCACTTGAGAACATCTGACTTCAGTCAAACATTGATGTTGGAGGTGCTGGTGCCTGCCCTCTGGAATGGTAGGAGGAACCATTGGAGAGGTCTGACATGTAATCAGACCCAGGGCATTATGGCTATGCACTATATCAATTTTCCAAGGAGTTGGGAAAACACCGCTAAAAGGAGCCACTAACTCCGCTGTGACCAAGGACTTGATGCTGTCCTGGCACTCCTGGGACAAGTAAACCTCGCACAGATTGATATCTATCACTAAATGGAGTAGGCGGGTGGATGGGACTTGCTTGCTTTTCTGGAAGTTGATGGAAAAACCATGTTCTTGTAGAACCTGGATTGCAGAGGCCAGGTCTGACTGGGCTTGTTGGCTGGAACTGGACTGGATAAGGATGTCATCCAGATAGCACTGGACGCGCACCAGGGTTGTTTTCAGGTGTGCGGCCAGTGCTACCAACACTTTTGTGAAGGACCAGGGGGCCGATGATAGGCCAAATGTCAGGGCCTTGTATTGATAATGTATAATAGAACCTGAGAAACCTCCAAAGGGAGGGATGGGAATGTGGAGGTAGGCCTCCGTTATATCGATGGACATCAGATTGTCCCCCCCTTATGCCTTCCAACGTTGACTGCAGAGATTGCATTTTGAATCTCTTGTACTCTAATTGAGCGTTCAGCTTTTTGAGATCCAGGATCGTTCTCCACCCCCACCCCCCAAGGCCTTCGTAACTATGAATAGAATAGAGTAAAACCCGTGCACCCTCTGGTCCTCTGGCACTGGCTCAATGGCCTGGATGTTCAACAAGTGCTGGGCGGCCTTGTTCATGAGCTCTTTTTTTACAAGGTTTTTGGAGGATGGGTAAAGGTCCTTGAAGGAGTGGATAAAAAATCCAGGTGAGAGCAAATCGCACGGTTTTTAGGACCCAAGAATCGGATGTGATCATCTTCCATCGGTCTGCAAATAGGGCCAGCTGGCCGTTGATGGGGGTAGGGGTCTGGCAGTCCTTTGGATAGATGAAAGGGATGACCTCCTATGCCATGAAAGGACCATTTGGACTGGAACTGTTTTCTCTATTTTGAAATCCCGATCTATCTGGAGGTTGATCTGATATGGGCTGGTAGGATCTTTGGAACTGCAAGAATTCTTGACCTGATTCTGAGAAATGAAATGGCTGCCTACAGGTGTAGGGAGAAGCCCTTCTATCAGCCCTCCTGATAAGAGAGAACACCTTCCGTTTATCTTTGTTTTTTACTGAGAAGGGATTTAATGCCTCTCCAAATAAGGATGACCCCGTGTAGGAAGCTGAGGTCACCTTCCATTTGGTTCTACCATCCGATTGCCAATGTAATAGCCAGAGCAGACAACGAGAAGTAATTTTGGATGACAGTGCTGTGGAAGAAAATCGGGCTGCATGCAGGGAAGAATTGGCCACGAATTCACCGGCCGCCACAAATTTATTGATGTCCTGATGCATTCTGATTTCCTCTGAGGGAATCCTGGCCTGTAATTGGCGAAGCCAGAGGAGGGATGGTCTAGTGAAAGGAGGTGGCCACCACTGCTTTGACCACCCAGGCGTTGGCCTGGTGTGTCCTGCAGAAATTTTGCTCTGCCTTCTTATCCTCTGTCTTAAGGGCCTTTGCTATGTCACCAGAAATCGCAGAGGATGAAACCAAGGATGCCAAAGGGTCGTCCAGAGGGGGTAATTGGAGAGACTTGATCAGGAGAGGAGCCATATTGAAAAAAATATATCATTACCCCTCAGAATAGGGAAGGATCCTGGCTGCATCCATTGTCTCTGAACTACGTCCAGAAACAACTTGGGGCAAGGGATTTCCGGTTGTAGAACAGTGGGTTTGGAAAAAAATCTGCTGTTGGGTCCCTGATTTTCAGGTGAAGCAGCTGAAATATTAGGCTGACGATCTATTAGGGCAATGGTCCTAGCCTTGTGTAGTAGGGATGTAAACAGTCCTGGACTGAATAGGCCCGTGAGCAGGGGTGAATCAGGAGATAAATCTTCATGTTCTTTTTTAAAAAAAATATTTTATTGAACAAAACAATTAAAAACATTGAACATGGTGAAGTCAGTTTGACATAACCTTTGGTCAATATCGCATATATATATTATACCATTCACCCGAAGCCAAGCCGCACTAAAAGCCTCCAATACAATAAACAATAGCTGGCCATTCACCCAAAGCCAAGCCGCACTAAAAGCCCCCAATACACGAAACACAATGTTGCCAGCCAATCAAGACAAAAAAAAAAAAGCTACAAAACAGACAGAAGATATTAGAAACACCAATCAAGCAGAACACAGCAAACTCCAAGACCAATAAACACAGACCAAGACTCCCAACCAATTAGGATGAAGAAAAAGCCATTCTAACACAGCAGGAGGCTAGCACCAAATTTAAAACAGAAACGGCTATGAAAGCCTGACACACAGACGAACCTAATACACAAGCCTGATGATGGCAGATGAGATTCTGCCGAAACATCGCAACAACTTTAAAAGCACAACTATAATCATGTGGGAAAATACCCGAACAAACTGAATAACATATTTGTTTTCTTAAGTTTTCGCGTACCCATGTATGGTATTCAGCTTTGTTCGGTATTTTCTCACGTCATTGTAGTTGTGCTTTTAAATTGTAGCAACGTTTGGCAGAATCTCATCTGCCATCATCAGGCTTGTGTATTGACGAACACAATACAGAAGCCTGATTATGGCAGATGAGATTCTGCCGAAACGTTGCTACAACTTTAAAAGCACAACTACAATGACGTGGGAAAATACCCGAACAAAGCTGAATACCATATATGTGTGTGTGTGTGTGTGTGTGTGTGTGTGTGTGTGTGTGTGTGTGTGTACCGTGTTTCTCATATAATAAGGCTGGGTCTTATTTTTTTTTGAGCCCTGAAAAAATGGCTAGGCTGTCTTTTCGGGGATGACTTAATTTCCCCCCCCCTTGCATCTTTGGGCGAGCGGGCAGTGACGGCTTGGATGTTGACCTCGGCGTTGGTGGGGCACTTCGTATCGGGGTCAACGCAGGCAGCACCATATCCGGGTGTGCAACAAAAGTACTTCCTAATGGCAAGCCCCCCCCCCACCATTCCCCCACATTTCGCATGTTTTAATATAGGCCTTAATTTGGGGGGAGGGGCTTAATTTCATTTCATGCCTATAAAACATGCTGGGACTTCCTATTGGGGGAGGCCATATTGTTGGAGAAACAGGGTATATATATATACACACACACACACACATATATACATACATACATACACACACACACACATTCCTATAAACAATTATTCAAATATATACATTTGTTCATTCATATATTACATTTCCAACATCATTTGTCTTCTTTTCATCTCATCCAATCATTTACCCTTTCAGCAAATCCTTTCCCAACTTAAGACCTTCCTCTCTGCTCCCACCAGTGATAGAATTTGTCCCAAATTGCATAATATGCCGATTCAACTTTGTTTTTCATTTCTAGAGTTAGCTTGTCCATTTCAGCGCATATCAAGATTTTGTTTACTATTTCTTCTTCACTTGGTATGTCTGTCTCTTTCCAGTTCTGGGCAAATGCTATCCTTGCTGCAGTAATAATGTGTATAATCAAATAAAGCTCATCCTTCTTGTGTTTTTTGACATAATTCCTAATAGAAAACATTCTGGTAGGTGATCTACTTTAAAACCCAACATTTCCTCCAGCCACTTCCCCGTCCTAAGCCAATACTCCTGTTTGGTTTTTTTGCACCACCACCATGCATGGTAATACGTTCCCCGTTCTATTGAGCATTTCCAACAATTTGGGGGCTGGCTTTTATACATCTTGGCCAATCTGGCTGGTGGAAAATGCCATCGCTATAACATTTTGAGCAAATTTTCCTTATATGCAGTGGCCATGGTAATCTTTTTATTTCTTTCCCATATTGTTTGCCATTGGTCCAAATTAATACTGTACCTGAAATCTCTGGCCCATGCCACCATAGTCTCCTTTACTTGTTCTTCCTCTAATTTATAGGCTAACAGAAATTTGTAAAGTTTCCCTATCAATTTGTCCTCTGATTCTAACATAATTTTATCTAAAACTGTTTCTTGCATGTTAATTCTCCATTCTTTTTTATCCCCTTTATACCTTGCTTGTAACTGTAAATATTCCCACCATTCTAAATCCATCCATGCTGCTTTAAGTCCTGTCTACTTTTTAACTCTCCGTCCCCGTTTAAGACATGTTTGTAAGTGATAGCTTTCGTTTCAATAGGTTTGGATATGTTACTGCCTCCAATATTGATATCCAATTTGGCATTTCTAAATATATCTGTTTTCTAGTTTTATTCCAGATCTTAAATAGTACTTGCCTAATTCTATGTTGTTGAAAATGTCTATATAAGCCTGGCTTGTCAGGCCATAGAAACACATGCCATCCATGTTGCAGATCATGACCTTCTAACTGCAGAATTCTTCTATTTTCTAATAGTATCCAATCTCTAACCCATATAAGTGAAGCTGCTTGATGACAGATTTCCCAATTTGGAAGGTCAACACCTCCCCTTTCTGTGGCTTCTTGTGGTGATTTAAGTTGAATCCTCGGTTTTTTCCCCTGCCATACAAAATTAGAGGTTATCTTGTTTAGTTCTTTAAATTGGAGTAAATGTGGCCTCAGGGACCCTAGTTCTGTCTCTGACCTGTAAATCTACAGGACTGGGGATCATGCAATCAAATGGAAATCTTTGAATTTGGATTTCCTCTGCAGATGGGATGTATTCCTTCTCTCTATCTACCTCTGGTGATCAAGCCCTGGAACTGCAGGCAATTCCTGTACCTATGGCTGCTGAGGGAGGGAACAACGAGGCTCAGGCTGGGAGGAGGAGGAATACCTCTCCTGCTCTGCTTGCTTCTGAACTCTGGAAAATTGTTTTTCCAATGTCTTTTGCCTTCGTTCTTCTGCTCTTGTAGGCTTTCTGGAATAAAGAGCTTTTGTTTGCAGCCTCTTTACTTGCAGATCTGGCCTTCCTAGGGCTCTGCTTGAACCGTTTAGCACATTTAGGCTCCATGCTGGCTGCTAATTGGTCGGCCATGTGCTTGCTGCCCAGAACATGCGAGGAGAGCAATGCTCAATCCTCCAATCCTCTTTCCTTTGGGGCAGCTCTTCAGCCCTGGGTTCCTACCCTAGTCTGTAACAGTGGTGGCCTACCAGTCTCCTGGATAGCCTGCACAACTTGCCACATGGTCAAAATGGCCACCGCCAGCCCCAAAAATCAGCTGTGAGGCACTAATAGTGCAAATGGCCACCCCGGAATTACCTGGTTGAGCCTGGGTGCGCCAACGGCGTGCTGGGGGAGATCATGGGTTCAGCCCCCCCAAGGGGGTAGGGGATCATTTGGGGCTCTCCCATTTGCCTGGGCTGTTAGGCCTTAATTGGTAGTTCAGGGGAGCCATGAAAAAAATGGGGCAGGAAGGAGTTCCAATTGCTGCCTGATTACGATGTTTTTTAAAACTTTGCAAACCTTTAGGAGAATCCACACTTTAAATGCTGCTTTCTGCTGAAATTGCTGGAGCCAACCTTTGCCACATATGTATAGGGCCAAGACTGACTGGGGCTAGGGGACTTCCTAGCTCAACAGGGAGAGGTGTGGCAAAGATTGATGACTCAGTCTCTGGGCAGAAAGGCAGATTCAACACATATGTGTGGATTCTCCCATAGGTATGCTGGAGAACTGGTTGGTTTCGTTATAACATTGAAATTTAAGAAGAGAGCGCCACCTGCTTATGAAAGGAAATACAACATATATTTATAAGCCTGGCAAGATTTCTGATATGGAATAAACAATACTGATCTGGAGAACCATGAAGATATTTACTGAGTTATATGTATCTTACCCTATGACTACTAGAGATTTAAATGTGAGAACAAGGAAGATGTCTAATTAAAGTGACCCCTGAATGTCATGATACATGATTGAATTTATAAAGGGGTTTTAAAGAGATTTTGAACAACTTCCTGGACTACTTAAAGGGAGCTGAAGGATTAACTATGAGACATAAGGAATTATGATCAGTGTATTTTTTGAAGAGCAATTTTAGGCTTCAATATAGGGTTCCTGGACTATGGATAAGAGCGGGACCTATTAAAACAAGACAAGATGCTCCATCAGAGAGAAATGAGTGGAACTTTGGAAGATATGGCATTGATGTATCAAAGTATAAAGGACATTATAATAAGAAACCACAAGGAGATTAAGAAAATAATGCATGCCATAGAGGGCAAGCTGGAGAATATAATACAAGGGACAATGAATAAAGATCAAGACGCCCAGGAAAGGGAGGAGCCAACAGAAAGAATGGAGGAAAAAAAGACGAACCAGCAAACAAAAGAAATTAAGAAGGAGACAACAATAAAAATAATGATGACTGACTAAATAAAACAAGGGGAAAATACTTTAAGAGATTTAAAAAGAGACCTGGAGACGCAGGAAGGTATTTTCGAAAGGTGGGACATGGGTAGATACTTTGAAAGCTAGACAGTGGAAGAGGGTAGAGATGGGACAAATATTTGGATTGAGTAGTCAGGATGTGGATGCAGACAGAAACAAAGATCTAAGAGAGGAACATGGGAGACAAGTCAAAAAATGAATAAGAATTAAAATTCTAATGTGACCAAAAGATGATGGTTAAAAAGGCAATATCTTTTAATATAAGGGTGGAATGACTAAAAGCTAGAATAGAGATAGAAATAAGAAAATGGGGAAATATTAGTATATACATTTTTATATAATATACAATAAAATAAATATATAATTAATAATAAGGTGGGAAAATTAGAGATTGAATGGTGTTATTATTATGCATGTTTAAATAATATTGGAACAATATATTGAAACTGAAATAATGAAATGAATTTACATTTGCTTGATTCAGTTTTGCAAACAACTTGCTTAAACATACATGATAATTCAATTATTCAATTTCTAATCTTCCCTCTAATTATTGCTGTTATCTCATTATATAAAAATGTGTATATTAATAGTTCTCCTTTCTTATTCTCCATTCTAATTTTTAATCATGCCACCATTATATTTTTTTAAAAATTCCTTTTTACCCCTCATCTCTTATTCACATTAATACTTTAATTGTTATGCAATTTCATTTTAATACAAAAACAATAGTATTAATTATATTCAATACATTCATCAAGCTAATGTAGTTCTAATATTAGTACACATATTTATGTTAAGTTATGCTATCACATTATTTACTCAATAAATTCACTCGCCAAGAGCAACACCAACCATAAGAATCTTCATTCTCACCCTGACCTAACCTTACAGCAACATGTACGATCCCGTGAACTATGTTCTGACTCAAAATATTCCATGAACTAGGAAATACTAACCTATACATTGAGTACCGCACAGAATGTATCAAAAACAAGGCCTACAACTTTCGTCCCAATAACCATCACCCCAACATCCAACATTAAGCATGCATGCCCCTTACTTCCTCCAGACCCACTACTACATATCTTAAATGCAAACTACTCAATGCAAGAAGTCACGCAAACAAAATGCATGAATTTCTCATCTTACTAAGCACGGTCACATTCGACATTATATTCGTCTGTGAGAAGTGGTTGAATGCATCTTTTTCAGACTCCAATACCACAGTAAGAGAATATCATGTTTATCAGTCAGATCATGAAATCCGTAGAGGTGGAGTTGCTATCTTCTATAAAAAGTCCCTAAATCTAAAAAAGATTCAAATTACACAGGAGCTTGCTCTTCCAGAGACCATCGTCTGTGAACTGTCCTTAAATACCACAATCCGCTTCTTACTATGCCACAGAGCCCCTGACTATGACATAATTCATGCAAACAAGCTAACTTCACTGCTAGCGTGGGCTCCCTCTTGCCCACACCCTCTTATTTTCCTTGGTGATCTCAATCTACTTCTTATAAATTGGACCCTAAATGAATGTACATCTGAACCCATACATGCAACCCTGTACAATGCCGTTATTACACTGGGACTGGATCAATTAGTAAATAACAACACCAGACTCAACAACTGCCTCGACCTCATCTTCTGTAACAGCTCAAACTCAATTTGGCCTACAAATACAAGAACCCTTTTCAAATAATGACCACAGCATGATTGACTTTTGTCTCAATTTACGCCTTCACAAACAGGATCATAATGATGGATTCCCAAAATACAACTTCAAAAAAGCCAACTATGAGCTGCCGACCTATCATCTCTTGATTGGCACATTCTGTTCTCTGGCTGTAATACTACAGAAGACTATTATAATGCATTCTTGCTTGAACTCGAAAGAGTCATTAAACTATATGTACCATTAGTAAACCCCCAAAACAAAAAACAAATTACCCAAAACAATAAGGAAACTTCAATTTTAAAAAATCGCTATGGCGAAAAACAAAACTAGCCACATAGAAAACTTTAAAAACCAATACAACACCTTATGTCGACAGATAAAGGCAGAATGCACCGATTACCACTGCAAGCAAGAGGAAAACATCCTACGTACAAAATCCACCTGTGCCTTCTACAATTTTGTAAACACCAAACTTAAAGACTCAAGAACCATCCCAACCCTAAAAGGACCAAATGTAGCGATGAAGCCACTAAGGCCAACCTCTTCAGCATGTTCTTCAGTTTAGTCTTTATAAACAGCAATGGCTCATGCCCACATTTCCTAGTCATATCACAACTAACCCCAATGATCTACTATCTATTGACTTTACAGAAGATAACATAGAAAAGGTACTACATAACCTAAAACCATCCCTATCTATTGGCCCTGATGGATTATGTGCATACTTCTTTAAAAAGTTATCCTCTGCCACAGCAGAACCCTTAAGCATAATATATGAGATATCATTCAGAACCAGGTCCTTATCGAACCTATGATCCTTAGCAACGGTCATCCCTGCATTCAAAAAAGGTGACCCCAGCCTGGTTGAAAAAGGGCTCTGTGAGCTGTGAAGAGCATCCAGAAGTGGGAGGTGCTTCAGTCTCTTCTGGAAAGGCTGGGCTTAAAACTCCGGGACGCTCCTCCTCCTCCATGGGACACCTCCTCAGCGTCCCCCAGTTTTGCGAAGACTGAGTGCCAAAGTCCGGGACTCATCACCTAATCTAGATCCCTGACCGGAACGGAACCCCACCAGACAGAAAGAAATAGGTGGGGCTGGATGCTCTTCACAGCTCACAGAGAACGGGCGTATCAGGTAAGTATCAACGCCCTTTCTCCCATGAGCTGTTCAGAGCATCCAGAAGTGGGACATACCAAAGCTTGGCCTGTCCTTAGGGAGGGACTCCGTCTGGATCGAAATCCACTCCTAAACTCTATGGACCCTCTGCAGGACTCTTCTGCCAAATGAAGCGTCCGCTGAGGCGTAGACATCAATTTTATAATTTCTGACAAAGGGCGATGGTGAAGCCCAAGTCGCCGCTCTGCAGATTTCGTCTATGGAAGCCCGAGTGGCCCATGCTGCTGATGTTGCCGCACTCCTTGTAGAGTGGGCTGTAATGCCCTTAGGAACTGAGATGACTGGCATTCGTAACTTTTAGCTATGGTGGCTCTCAACCATCTACCAATGGTCGTCGACGACACCCTGTGTCCTAAAGTGGATGGGTTGAAAAATAGGAATAGAGCCTCAGATTTTCGAAATGCCACCGTGCGGTCTAGATAGATGCTTAATGCCCTTCGAACATCAAGTCGATGCCATTGATGCTCCAGTCTATGAGATGGTTTCGGACAAAAATTTGGAAGCACCAACTCCTGCGCTCTGTGGAAGGCTGAATTTACTTTAGGGATGAACGATGGATCCAATCTGAGAACCACTCTGTCCGCATGAAACACGCACAGGTCCTTTCTCATCGACAATGCTGCCAACTTGGAAATCCTCCTTGCTGATGTGATCGCAATTAAGAAGACCACCTTATATGTCAGGAATTTGAGACTAGCGGTTCTTAAAGGCTCGAACGGGCCAGTTGTAAGTACGATTAACACCTTGTTGAGCTCCCAAGAGGGATAGCAGTGAATTACAGGTCGTAAGTTTGCAGCACCCTTAAAAAAGCTGCGGATATGTGGATGGTGCGCGATGGAATGAAGGTCACCCCAGGATATCACCGAGGCTAAGGCCGCCACCTGTCTGCGTAAAGTATTTGGAGATAGGCGCTTGGTCAACCCCTCCTGTAAAAAGTCCAATACGTGTCCTATTGATGGGGCAGTTGGGTCGATCTTAGGCCCCCGGCACCAGCGACAGAAAGCGGACCATGTGGCCTTGTATATACGATTTGTAGAGGACCATCTGGATGCTTGTATGGTGGCAATGGTATCCTCTGAAATCTGTTGGGTCCTTAAACAGTTCAGCTCAACCTCCATACGGCTAGGCTGAGCCATTGTGGGTCCGGGTGAAGTACCGGCCCTTGCGAGAGGGAAACCCTCGACGGTGGAATTTTCCAAGGTTGTTCTCTCGACAAGTCCTGTAAGTCCATGAACCACGTTCGCCTAAGGGGCGACCAATATCAGTTGCGCTCGTTCCTCCAATAACTTCTGGATCAACCTGGGTATTACAGGGAGTGGAGGAAATGCATATAGAAATCCGGGAGGCCACTGACATCGCAGAGAGTTGACGGCCTCTGCCCCCTGAGTCGGGTACCTTGAAATATACCGAGGCAATTGGGCGTTGCGGGGAGAGGCAAATAGATCGATCACCGGTTGCCCAAACCTCCACGCTGCTTCCTGGAAGAGAGACGGGTGTAGGCGCCACTCTGCCTGATCTATCGAGGCCCTGCTGAGCCAGTCCGCTTGTGTGTTTAAGGCCCCTGCTATGTGCTCTGCCTTGAGCGACAATAGATTGGCCTCAGCCCACTTGAACAACCTGGCCCTCTCCAGGATCAAAAGTTTGGAGTGGGTACCCCCCTGTCTGTTTACGTGAGCCTTGGTTGTGATATTGTCTGTCAAGACCAGAACGTGGCGTGATTGGAAAAAGGTTAGGGTTAGGGTAGAAAACTGTAACGCCAGATGAACTGCTCACAGCTCCAACAGGTTGATGCTTTGTGATTGTTCGGAAATAGTCCAAATTCCCTGTGCAGTGTGGGATTGGAAGTGAGCTCCCCATCCTACCAGGCTGGCGTTGGTTGTGATCGTTGCCCTGCAAGGTTCCTTGAAAGGACACACCTTATTTATCGTGTTTTCCGACCACCAGTGGAGCGATCGGAGAACATTGTGCGATACCTTTATCCAGACGTTGGAAGTGGCTCTTCCGGATCGCTGGAAAGGTAGCAGGAACCATTGCAGATCTCTAGAATGGAATCGAGCCCAAGGCACAATGGAAATACAAGAAATCAGTTTCCCTAACAGTTGAGACAGAACTGCCAGGGAAACCCTCTTTAAGGCTCTGATCTCTCTGGCCAAAGACTGGATACTATTCAACCTGTCCTGAGAGAGAAAAACCTTGCCCTCCACGTTATCTACCACTGCCCCTAAATGAACTAACCTAGTTGAAGGGATCAAATGGCTTTTATCCCAATTTATGGAAAAGCCGTGACCTTGAAGGGTCTCCAGAGTAATCTTGGTATCCAAATTTGCTTGATGTCTGGAAGATGACAAAATTAAAATATCATCCGGATAACATTGTAAACGAATAGATTTGATCCTGAGGGAGGCAGCCAAAGCCGCTAGGACCTTGGTAAAAGTCCTAGGGGCCGAAGCCAGACCGAATGGTAGGGCAATATATTCGTAGTGCCGATCACAATAGCAAAATCTAATTGTATGTAATGTAATGAGCAAAGGTCTAATTGGTATATGTAGATAAGCATCTGTCAGATCTATAGAGGTCAGGACATCGTTCTCTCTGATGCTGAGCAGAATGGACTGGAGAGTAGTCATTTAGAATTTTCAATAAACCAATGATCTGTTCCGACGTTTGAGGTCCAGAATTGCCCTCCAGCCCCCCAAACTCTTTGGGACCACAAACAATAGAGAGTAACAGCCTTGACCCCGTTGTTCAGATGGGACCTCTCTAATGGCCCGAATATGCAGAAGATGATTGATAGCCTCCTGCATCAATGCTCTCTTAATGGGGTCCGTGGACCTAGGGCTCCTAATGAAAAAGTTCGGAGGGGAGGATTGAAACTCTAGCGCCAAACCAAACCTAACAGAGTCCCTGACCCACGCATCAGAGGTGGAGCTGTCCCACTGATCAGCAAACAATTTTAGCCGCCTCCAATGGGAGCTGCTGTCAAGGACTCACTTGGGGCAACAAAAAAATCGGCCTCCGGTACCTCTGGGGTTTCTTCTGTTTTGGCCTCCCCGCTGACCTCTGTCGGAAGATTCCAACCTATCCTGTCTAAAACTGGGTCTGTAGCCTGATGTTCTTTGTGATCTGGGAACGTATGGGCCTTGATAGTAGGTCCGAAAGAGGAACGACTGGGGCATTCTGTTTTCAGACCTCCGAAAAAGAGGGGGAAGCACTTTTTTCTTGTTTCTATTCTCAATAAGCAGGGGCTCCAAGACACTGCCAAATAATTTATCCCCCGATATTGGGGCTGATGCCAGCTTGCATTTATGCTTGGTATCCGCCTGCCAATGTCTGAGCCATAGCAGTCTCCGTGCTGATACGTGAGATTCTATGGCTCTAGACGAGAATTTGACTGCATTAAATGTTACGTCAGCGGAGAATTCTGCTGCTGCAATAATCTTAGCAATGTCCTGGTGGGCTCTGACATTTGACGCCGGCAATATATCCCTCAAGTGGAAGAGCCATCGTAAGGAGGACCATGTAAAAAAGGACGCAGCTGTAGCTGCCCTAATGGCCCAGGCGTCAGAAACATGCGCCCGAGAGAGTGCCAACTCTGCTCTCTTTTCCTCCGGTCTCAGGGCTTCCTCGGCCTCGTTGGGAAAGGTTGAAGAAGAGGCCAGTGCCACAATGGGCTCATCCACCTCCGGCGTTTTGAGAAAATTTGAAAACTCTGGTGCCAAATTATAATATTGTTTATCGTACCCCTGTTGGGGCTGGGTAGGATGCTGCTGATGCCCAATGATTTTGTACTAATTCAGCAAACATACAAGGGACAGGAATAGCTTCTGCCTCATTAGCCGGTTATGAGAATATTAGATCCTCGGATTCATCCTGAGAGCCTGTTGACAATGGATGAGGGCTTGATGTGCCTAGTTTAGCGGTGTTCTTTGCTTTGAACAGTAAAGATTTAAAGAGGTGCGGAAAGGGCCAGAAAAGGTAGGTTGGTCCGAAATGAGGCCTTCGTCATCCGACATTCCTCGTTCTAGTGGGTCAGCCTCTGACAACCTCAGGTCCATCTGATGGATTGACCCTACCTCCATGGGAACATCCTGGTCATCTAATTCCACCTCCTCCCGAAGACCCTGGGCTGGTATGTCAGGGATATTGGGGAATACCTGAGTTTGATGATGTCCCATATGCGCAAAGGATCGAGCAGACAGAGATCCCACTTCCGAAGTAGCCGAAAAGTGTCTGGTCCGGATGGATTGCTGAACTCCACCCGCAATGCCCTTTTGTATGGCCATTTCCATCCATTGCCTCATTTTGATGGGAATAGTCTCAGGTAATCCCTCCTCCTGTCTTAAACCGGCGGCCGTAGGGGTGAAGGTTGCCTCTGGGATTTGCCGGGCAGTGCTCATTGGAGGAGATATGCCTATGGGAGGCTGTCCAGAAATAGCCTGTCTGGGCTGGTGGATAAGTCCAAGGGCCCCAACAATGTACTTGGGCCCTGATCCGATTGTTGTGTCATAGCCATCTTGTCCGCCTCCCTGGCCTGTTTCTGCCACTGCCTTTCCAAGGCTTGGTGCCGTCTATGGGCATCTTTATCCGCCGCCTTAGAGGCCTTTTTGGAGCCCACTGACTTATCTCGGGACTTATTTGTCTTGGAGCAGAAGACGTTGTCACCTTCCATTGTGGAGGACTGAATCTCGTGTCTCTAACTTTAATTTTTTTTAAATTATTGTTGTTGTTGTTGTTGTTGATGTTGATGTTGTTATTATTATTTGTACTTAGGGGTGGTGCCTACCCCTGTCGTTGAAAGTAGGGCACTTCTCCAGGAGTATAAGTCTATATATATAAATCTATATACAAACACACACATATATATACATATGCCTATATCTATATGTAAGCCCGTATATATGGGAAACAGTATCTAAGGGTCCCCAGCAAGGGAAACCCCCCAAGCGCTCCAAGCAAGAAATATTCAGGATCCCTGGTCCCCAACAAGGGAAACCAGCTATACAGGTCCTGGAGGGATCCTTTCCTGTCAAAAACGTCCCACTGTTTGAAATGGCACTTGAGGCTTCACTCCAATGTAACGATCCAAAAGCAATTGCGAGAGGGGGAAAAAAATCATGTTTAAGGACTAGCCTGCTTATCCAACGCCAGCAGGCTAAGAGAGAAATAATCCCAGGAAAGTGGAGTGGGAAAGTACTTGCCCCGGTTCCCAAGAAGGGAAACCAGTGGGGAATGGCACCTGTAATATTTAGGCGTGAAGTTGAAGCCAGCCGTTTAAAAAGGCAGGAAGGCAGAATCTCCGATGTTAAATGACTGAGTAGTTTAACGAGCCACTGCTGCTGACTCTCCAAAATGTCAGACAAATGATCCTGTAAGGAGAAGTGAGCCGTGGCTGCGAGCGTTCCGGCAAGATCGCAAAGATAAGACGATCGGGGAATTAGATAGGCTAATTGCCTGAAGCGGCCGTCTCAGACTGCCTGCGAAGTGGCAGGCTCCGCCAGTCACAAAGAGCTGCTCTCAACTGATCGGGGTGATAACCTAATAGAGCCACAAGCCTTGAAATCACCAGATTAATAGGGGGAAAAATTTGCAAGCCGAATTACCCCAAGAGCAAACCTGAATCTTGACTAGCTGAATCAGAAACCGTTCCAGTCAGGGAGTGCACAACCTCTTACCACAAAGGCTGAGCTAAAACTGGGGGACACTGAGGAGGTGTCCCGTGGAGGAGGAGAAGCGTCCCAGAGTTTTAAGCCCAGCCTTTCCAGAAGAGACTGAAGCACCTCCCACTTCTGGATGCTCTGAACAGCTCATGGGAGAACTCAGTGTTGCATCACGTGCAAAGCCATGGAATCAATCATTAACCAATCCATTACCCTCCACTTAGATTCAAACAACCTACTCTCCAAAAAACAATTTGGTTTCAGGAAAAAATTGTTCTGCAATCTACAACTCCTACAGTGTAAAAAACATATGGACTATTTTACTCGGCCAGGATAAAGCAATAGATGCAATTTACATAGACTTCTGCAAAGCCTTTGATTCAGTGGTACACGACAAGCTACTGTTAAAATTAAACTCTTACGGCATTTCCGGATCCCTTCATAAGTGAATGACTGCGTTCCTGTCAAACAGGCAACAAATAGTAAAAATAGGGAGCGCCCTATCAAACTCTGCACCAGTTAACAGTGATGTCCCCCAAGGCAGTGTTCTAGGACCCACACTCTTTATACTCTACATAAATGACCTTTGCGATTACCTTATAAGTATCTTAGCTGATGACATAAAACTATTCAACACCACCAATGCTACCGTCCTTCAAAGCGACCTTGATTATGTGTCTGAATGGTCAGACAATTGGCAACTCCGAATCTCGACCAACAAATGCTCTGTCCTACACATTGGTAAAAAAAATCAGTACACCAAATACAAGCTAGGCAGATATGATCTTATTGATCATCCTCACTCTGTCAAGGACCTTGGAGTACTCATATCGAACCACCTAAGCACCAGAGCTCACTGCAACAGCGTTGTCAAAAAGGCATTAAGAGTTGCAAATCTAATCTTACAAAGCTTCTCCTCAGTTAATACTAAATTGTAACTAGGGCATACAAAACCTTTGCTAGACCAATACTCAAATACAGCTCATCTGTCTGGAATCTGCACTGTATATTGGACATTAATATAATTGAGCAAGTCCAGAAGTATTTCATGAGCAGAGTACTACACTCCTCTGCTCACAACCCTACACCACCAGGCTTGAAATTTTGGGCTTGGACAACCTAGAGCTACCTACAGTTGGACTTAAGCGTAGTACACAAAATTATCTGCTACAATGTCCTACCAGTCAATGACTACTTCAGCTTCAACCACAACAGTACAAGAGCACACAACAGATACAAACTCAATGTAAACTGCTCCAAACTTGATTGCAAAAAGTACGACTTCAGCAACAGAGTGGTCAATGCCTGAAATACACTACTTGACTCTGTTGTTACATCCTCAAACCCCCATTCCTTTACCCTTAAACTATCTACTATTGACTACCACCCCATTCCTAAGAGGTCTGTAAGGGGCATGCATAAGTGCACAATCGTGCCTACCATCCCTGTCCTATTGTCCCCATTTATTCGTACCTATTTCCTTATCCATACTAATGTTTATTCTTATACCTATTATCTTGTAAACAATTGACAAAACAAATAAATAAAATAAAATGAATAAAATATTGTGATTGGCATTAGAATAATATATTGAAACACTGAATTATTAAATAATGAAGGACTATAACAATACAAATATATGTATTAACATTACAATTACATAAGTTTAATGAATGTAACAAATATGATTAATGTTATTATTCTTAATTGCACCAAAATATATGATACCCAGGTGCCACACTGTTCACACATTGACGTGTATATGTAAAATAAAATAAAAAATTTGACAAAAAAACCCAAATGGACCCTTTTACCACCTTTATGAATATTTGCATGATTATATGGGTTAAACTTTATGATATACACAATTAGATCTGCAACCAAATGTAATATCCTATTACTTTCCCTTATTCAGACATAAGCAATTACCAAAAACATAAGAGGCGATGATAGTTTTAAAGACAGTTTTTTTTCTTCCAAAGGCAGTCTCACTAGTACCCTAAGATAGTTCTATCTTTATTGTAACTTGCATTAACAAAATCTTGCAATTTTGAAAGTATTTCTGCCCACATTTACTCTCTAGAAAAATCAGGGCAGGTCCCTTCTAAAATGCTTCTCACATCCCCTGTTTTTATGGGCTGATATATCTTTTGCATAACAGGGCAACCCAACATTCTCCAACCTTCCAGTTGGCAGCCCAGCGTAGGGGGAGGGGGAAAAGGTTGGGGATGGTTTTGTGTGAGGGCATGCATGCTCAAAGCTTCATTTGTTCGGGATCCCTGATCTAACCTCTTCCTTCTTCTCTCAAGGTCATTCCCACATGCCATTACAGTAACATAATGCCAAATTATTTCCAAAAGTTATACATGCTTTTTTAAAAAAAACAAAAATACCATCCTTGTACATTCATTATAAAAAGTGTTCAGTTCAGAATTTCAGTATCCCCTAAACTAATTGATAATTGGGGGAGGGGGGGAATCCTCAACATATAATTTGTGAAATACACTGACACATGTAGTAATACACCAGTTTAATCAGCTTACCTAAATGTAGAGGTTAGACTGTTGTTTACAATGATAACTAAATATAACATTTTTCTGAATACAATATTAGCAAGGCATAAAACTATATACTTTGAAAGATCCTTTCTGTGTGTTTGATCACTATGTCAAGTGTTCTATCTTTTCTCCTCTGCTGTTTAACATCTAAATGAAAAAAGGGAAATCATTTGACACATACTAGCCACCTCCACCTCCACTGTTATATTCTACTGTATATAACTACAAGAAAATAGCACTGCCCTTGAATGTTTCCCAATTGGCCGGATGAGGAAAACAAGTTTCAATTAAACCCAAGACAAATGATATTTTTTGTTGGTAAAGAGAAAACTGGATCTGAGGATTGAGGTGATGCAATCTAGGAATATTCTTTTCACTCTAGTTGTCACCAGTTTTCCAGAAGGTAGTTATGGTATGGAGCACATTTGCACAACAATAGTGAATGTGCCAAATACAACCCTTATTGAGCTAAATTGGACAGTAACATTTATTATCTCTAAGTTACAGACTATCAGGAATATTTGAAGTAGCACACTTTATCTGAAGCTATTCTTGAAATGTGATTGGAAGTTGGTACAAAAGTGAAATTCAAGCTACTAACTAGTGCAAAATACAGAGGTCATAAGATACCTGTTTTAAAAGTGGCTCAGCTATCTGGTAACAAAAGCTATAATGTTCTCATCTGGGAAATGCATTTGACTCACTCTTACAAGATTTAAGAAATAACAAAATGTTTTTAATTAAGCTTCTTTAAATGGTTAAATTATTTTTATAATAATGTTGGTTATATTAATGTTTATTCCCGTGCTCTACAATTAGCATTTTAATTATTTCAAGCTGTATGGTTTTTATAAACATAATATTAACCATAATAGCAGCAACAATGTTAGTATCTTAATGCAAGTTTTAAGGTATGAAATAAATAGTTTTTCAAATTGGACTATAATTTTGGTCCTTGATTTAACATTAATACTCAGGAACACCCACCACTGAAGTGGTTTACAGGCATGAGTCTTCATCATACAAATGCATACAGTACAAGTAGTCCTTGACTTATGATCATAATCAAGCCCACAATTTCAATTGTAAATTGTGATGACCATGCCCAATTTTATTACTTTTTTGGCAGAGATCTTTAAGTGAAGATGATGATCATAAAGTGAATGCCATGATTGTTAAGCAAACACATTATTCACTACGGTACTCTTTTTGCTGGAAACTGGAAGTAAATGGCAAAAACATCATAAACTGCAATCACATGGATGCAGAGCTCTGGTAGTGCACAGGTAGTCCTCACTTAATGACCATAATTGGAACTAGCTAAGTGATGTGGTCATTAAGCAAGGCATCAGATGACCCAAAGGACTTATGATCTAACTTCTCCTGTAACTAATAGGTGAATCACCTGTGGTTGTTAAGTGAGACTTTACATGACTGTCAGTTGTAATTTTGCTGCCACTTTCTCCATTGACTGTTTATCAGAAGCTGGCTATGAAACATACAAACAATGTGACTGTGGGACCTTTTGACAATGTAAGTGTGATGACCTGTCATAAAGTTACTTTTTCAGTGCCATTGCAACTCTAAATCATTATTAATCAGGGCAGTTGTTAAATGAGGACTACTTGTACTCAATACATTTATATCCCTTCTCATCTGCTGTAGCAGTTTAAAGTGATTTAGAGCAGGGGTCCCCAACCACCGGTCTGCGGACCGGTACCGGTCCGTGGAACAAGTCCTACCGGGCCGCTGGTTTGCTGGGCGCCGCCATCTTTTTTTGATGAAAAAGTGCTTCCGGTGAGCTTTTCCGGGTAGAAAGCTCACCGGAAGCACTTTTTCATCAAAAAAAGATGGCGCCCAGCTGATGCCGGTACCGGGCCGCGGCGCCCAGCTGATGCCGGTACCAGGCCGCGGCGCCCAGCTGATGCCGTTACCGGGCCGCGGCATAAAAAAGGTTGGGGATCACTGATTTAGAGCACATCAAAAAACATAAATAATATTCACTAAACACTAATTAAAATGGTGGCAGGGGGAGAAAAAAAGTACTTTTATCACAGATACTGAAAAGAAATGAATAAAGTGGTTAGTTTCAATTTATCTAAAAGAGAATACAGTAGATGACCCACAAATTTTTTGGGGGAAAGGAAAATGTTCCAGAGAACAAGTGAACTATAGAGGATCACTTGCAATAAGTCTTTCAACAGCATTCAGATAAATTTTGAACACATAGCAGGATCTCCCTTGTCAATCTCAGTAAAAGAAAGGCAATCTGACAGGTATTCTGATCCCACATTCTTTAGGATGATTGCATGCCATAATCAACTCCCCAAATCTCAGTATTTAAACTGTTTTAGCAAAAGTGTAATAAGTACAAAGTCAGGTAACCCACTAGCTATTGCATTTTTACTACTTGTGGCTTTCAGATGAAACATAGGCATAACCCCACACAGATCATATTAAACTAATATAAAAGTGATATTACTAGAGCATGAATAACTATAGATAAGCCATTTTTATTCAGAGAATGGTATAGTTGATATACCAAACAAAACTGGTAATAACCACTCTTTTATCCATAAATATAATTTGGATCTGTGACTGGGTGGTTGTGTCAGATCCATGTATCTGCCATTCTTCAATGGAAGCAGAAAGGTAGTGGATACAAGTAATCCTTTCTGATGTAACATGAAGATCTTAATTCTTCTACTGAATCTGTATGGCCTTTAAACAATTTACAACTGTGGGCTGGAGCCCCCAGATGCCTGGAAACTTGTTACCTCTTGGAGAGATAGCAAGAGGAGAAAGGGCCATAAAAATTCCAGCTCCAAAAGAAAGGGTCATTGGTTCTTACCTGATATGACCTTTCTCTTTGGGTGGAGACAGCATTCAGGATTGGGTTATCAGTCGCTGATTGGACTGAGTCTGTCAGATCTTTGAGGACACTCCCCTGTTGCTAAGGGTTCCCCAGAAATTGCCAAAGGAATAGTGACAGAATAATGTGTTCCACTGGATTCGGAACAGACCCACATCAGGGTGGGTCTGGATGTTATCTCCACCCAAAGAGAAAGATTGTATCAGGTAAGAACCAATGACCCTTCTCCATTGTGGTGGAGATAGCATCCAGGATGGGACATACCAAAGCTGGCTGTCCTACGGGTGGGCCTAGTGCGGTCCAAATCCTCTAGAAAGGGTGGACCTTTTGAAGAACTCTCTCTCCAAAGGCTGCCTCTGCAGATGCAAAAGAGTCCAGCTTATAGTGTTTGATGACCGTAGAAGGTGAGGTCCAGGTTGCTGCCCTGCAAACCTCCTCCAGAGAGGCCTGAGTGGCCAATGCCACTGACGTGGCTGCACTTCTCATCGAATGGACCGTTATCCTTGGAGGAACTGCAACACCTTGGGATTGGTAGGCTTTGGATATACATAGTCTTATCCATCTCCCCACAGTTGTTGGAGTAACCTTGCAACTCATCGTAGAAGGTTGGAAAGAAATAAAGAGGGATTCAGACCTCCAGAAGGGAGAGATTCGGTTAACATAAATACACAGAGTCCTTCGAACATCTAGAGTGTGCCATCTTTTTTCTAAAGAATGTACAGGATGCAGACAAAAATCAGGCAAGATTAGTTCCTGGGCTCTGTGGAACCAAGAGTTCACCTTTGGCACAAACAAAGGGTCTAGTCTTAACACAACTCGGTTGGTGTGAAACACACAAAGGTTCTTCCTGACCAAAAAGGCAGCCAAGTCTGAAATCCTTCTGGCAGAGGTGATTGCCAGAAGGAAGGCCACCTTGCAAGACAAAAATTGCAGGGAAGTAGATCTGGAGCCTGGAGTGGTTCAAATGGAGCCTCAGTCAGTGAATGCAATATTTTAGAGAGGTCCCATGTCGGATAGCGATGAACCATTGGAGGCCTCAAGTTTGTAGCCCGCTTCAGAAACCTGCGGACTGTGGGATATCTAGATAGGGATTCTGCTCCCCCCAAGGAAAGCACAGAAGACAAGGTTGCCACCTGCCTCTGCAACGTGTTGGTTGATAGGCCCTAATCAGGGCCATCTTGAAGAAAGTCCAGCACCTGGGCAACCGAGGCCTCTGTGGGGTTCCTTTCAGATCTAGAGCACCATTCTCAGAAAGCCTTCCAGGTTGCATCATAGATGCGATTGGTGGAGGGTCTCCTAGAGGCTTGAATGGTTTGTATCACCTTGGAAGAGCAATGCTCTCAGATCAGAGATCCCCGCTCAATCTCCAAGCGGTCAATTGAAGCCACTGGGGTTCCGGATGTAAACTGGTCCCTGGCTGAGAGACATTCTGTCCACTGGCATCCTCCAAGGGTGGGACACAGATAGGTTTACTAAGTCCACAAACCATGGCCTTCTGGGCCAATGAGGAGCCACAAGTATGAGTTCTGCTCTTTCCCCCCAAAGTTTCTGAATCACCCTCGGGATCAGGGGCGGAGGAGGAAAGGCATAGAGAAGTTCCTTCGGCCAAGGACTACGTAAGGCATCCATCCCCTCCGCCCCTGGAACAGCAAACCTGGAGTAGAATCTCGGGAGTTGCGTGTTGTCCTGAGAGGCGAAGAGACCCACTGCTGGCAGTCTGAAGCACTCCAACAACTCCTGAAACAAAGTGGGGTGCAAACACCATTCTGCGTGGTCTATGGTGGCTCTGCTAAGCCAGTCATACTCAACATTGGTCACGTTTACAATCGCTCAGCTCTGAGCAATACCTGATGCCTCTCCGCCCATAGGCAGAGTTGTTCTGCTTCCAGCATCAGTGGCCTTGAATGTGTTCCCCCTTGGCAGTTAATATGTGCCTTGGTTGACATATTGTCAGTTAAGAACAGGATGTCCCTATCTGATACAGTGTCCTCTAATTGCCTCAGGGCCAGATGGACCACCCAAAGTTCTAGCCAATTAATATTGCGGTTCAAATCTGCCTGGGACCATTGTCCCTGGACCTTCCTGAATTGGAGATGGCATCCTTGGTCATCACCAGCCTGTCAGGGTCCTTGAATAAGAGCCCTGAGGAAAGGGCCTCAGATGACCACCATCGCAAGGACTTAATGACTTGCGGAGTTAATCTGACATGGGAATGGGAGGAACTTCTACCTGTTCTCTGATAAGGAAGAAGTAACCATTGGACTGCCCTGGCCTGCAATCTAGCACAGGACATTAATGCATGATATCATCTTATCCAGGAGTTTAGAAAGCGTATCCAGAAGTACCCTGTTCTTAGATTTTACTTGCCCAATCAACTCCCTGATACCCCCCTGATGCTCCTGGGACAAGGACACCCTGCAGGAAATGTTATCTATTACAGCTCCCAGATGGAGCAAACTATTGTCGTGACTCTTGGCCTCGTTGACAGAGAAGCCATGCTCCTGGAGCACCTGAATGGTGAGCTCCAAATCCTCTGCTGCTCGAGATGGGGAGGATGACTGGACGAGTATATCAGCCAGATAGCACTGGACTCTGGCTGGAAAGGCCCTAAGGTGGGCTGCCAGGGTTTCCAATAGTAAATGTTCTGGGAACATATGAAAGCCCAAAGGGCAAAGCCCTGTACTGAAAATGCTTCCCATTATAGCAGAACCTGAGGAATTGTCTATGGGCTGGAAGAATGGGAACATGAAGGTGGGCCTCAGTTAAATCTATGGAGGTAAGGAAATCCCTCTCCCTAATTCCCTCCAGAATAGACTGGAGAGAGTGCATCTTAAACTGCCTGTATTTTACCCAGCGGTTAAGACCTTCAAACCCAGAATTGACCTCCACCTCCCCGAGGCCTTTGGGATTACAAACAAGATGGAATAAAATCCCATACCCTGTTGGTCCTCAGGCACTGGCTGAATAGCCTGGATCTCCAGCAGGTGCTGAATAGCTGTTTCCATGAGGACCTTTCTCTCTCTGTTTTTAGAAACAGGACAACAAATGAAAAACCTCGGGGTTATAAAGAGGAACTCTAGAGAAAGGCCTGAGCAGACTATCTCCAGGACCCAGGAGTCTGTGGTTACTTCCTCCCAACACCTGGCAAACAAGGCCAGACGTCCCCCAATGGAAGAGTTGACATCAGATTTATCTGGGGGTATTGGAAGGAACGACCCCCAGCCCCTCGAAAGGGCCGCTTGTTGTTAAGCGGGCAATTTCTACCTGTCCTGTCCTGAGGTTGATCCTGCCTGGGGATGAAAGGCCTCTGGGGTCTAGAAAAACCCCCTCCAGCTTCGGGTGTCCTATAGTAGTAGGGACATCTGAAATAAGGTGTCAATCGGAAGTCACCCCTTCTGGATCTGGAAGGTAAGATCTTCCCCTTGTCTTTGGAGTCTACCAGTGCAGGGCTTCTCCAAACAATTTTTCTCCCTTAAAGGGGGCAGTGGCCAACCTTTACTTATGTCTCATATCAGCCTGCCATTGCCTGAGCCAGAGCAGGTGGTGAGAGGCTATAGCCGATCCTATCACCTTAGAGGCAAATCTGGCTATCCTGAGGGTGGCATCAACCGAGAACTCCACAGCTGCTAGGAGCTTATTTATATGCTGGTGTGATCTGACATCCTCAAGTGGAATTCTCTCTTGCAACTCTTGTCGCCAGATGAAAGATGCCCTGTTGAAAAAGGATGCAGCCATGGAGGCCTTCACTGCCCATGCTGCTGACTGATATGTTCTCTGTAACATTTGTTTGGCCCTCTTGTCCTTTGCCTTTAATGAGTCCTTGGGTTCCCCAGGAATGTCAGAGTTGGATTGTAGGACTGCTACTGGGGCATCCACACAGCAGGCACTTCAAGGGCTTTGGAGAGATCAGCTCCCACATTGAACAATCTTCTGTCCAGGGAGGAAGGGCTTGGACCTGACCCAAGAGAAGACCACTGCCTTTGGATGACTGTTGTGAAGATCTTTGGCGCAGGGATGACATTTGCCATTATGGTCTTTTCTGAAAACAATGGGTCATTGGGTCTTCAGAAATATCTGTTGGCTCCTGTAGTTCAGGAGCCATGCCTTGCCCTGTGGCATTCTTTGCCTTAAAGAGGAGCGACTTGAATATGGCAGGATGGAAAAGGCCTGAAATTGCAGTTTTGTCAGAATCAAGGCCCTCATCGTCGGAATAATTTCTATCCATCAGCTTCCCCATGTCAGATGGGTTGGAATGAGTACTCCCAGCAGGACCAAAAGAAGTGAACCCTGAATGAATGGAGAAATCATCCTCATAATGAGACCTTTGTCTCCTACTATGCTTTGAGGAAGAAAATGAAGCCTCAGAAGATGATCGCCTGGTTTGTTTTAAGACAGCTGATACACCTTGCTTCACTGCCTCAGCTAATAGACCCTGCATGTTAAATTGGAGTACAGGCTCTTGTCCACTGCAATTCAAAGTCCCACTGACATGGGAGTAAAGGTAGCCTCAGGGGCCACTCTGGTTCTTAGCCCACAATCTGTCTAGTGCTTTATCCCTGCAGCGCTCATCCCACTCAGCTGCCTTGGAGCTCTTTTGAGCCCCTGCAGCTCTATTCCTTGGCTTGTGGCTTGCAGAGGAGGCTGAAATATATGGGGCTGCGGGGATGAGAGAGCATGACGGCCTGCGAGCCGTTTCCTCCACTCTCCTGTTCTTCAGCCCCGTTTAAACTGCTGCCACGGTAATTACAGGCTTCTGAGGCGGCCACTTGAAGCCACCAAAAGCCATCCCAAGCCAAACACGGGGAACGGTGTGGATGTTTAGTCTAACATACCTCCATGAAATACCTCACAATCAGTGCAGATTGGCCCTCAGCCCCACCCGATCTTCCTTCCGTTTGGACAGCTGCCTGAGTTGTAAACTGGTCTGGCTGCCAAGGAAATAGCATACAGGATTGATTTTTTTACTAATTTAGGCCTAATTTTCTATAGATTTGAGATTTTGTAGGAGCAAAAAAATGCATGTTGTCCAGCTAGCTGACTGAGTCAATTTCTGGGGCACCCTTAGCAACAGGGGAGTGTCCTCAGAGATTTGACAGACTCAGTCCAATCAGCAAGCAGTGACTGATAACTCAATCCTGGATGCTATCTCCACAACAATGGAGTGCTTCCTGGGAATTTCTTCTCAACTACGTTCCCAGAAAAGGGGGGGGGATTAACATGTTCTAACTCCCTTTATCTAAGCTGCATGCCTGGAAGGATATCAGATCCTGCTTTGAATGTTGACTTGCCATCTTCCTTTTCAACGAAGAATTCCTTTTGAAATACCCAGTTTTCAACAGTTTGTTCTTATCATCTGAGGGGGAGAGTCGAGTCCTTACATAAAGCAAGATCTGCAATAGTGATCAATCTGGAGAGAATTTTTTTTCCCTTCCAAAATTTCACTCTACCGAGGGGACCCTACAAAAAAAAAAGTCTGAACATAGCAATGAGCAAGGGGAAGCCGAATGCTGGGAAGAAACCTCAACAAGTACCCAAAGAAACAATGGCTTCATGTGCCCCATCAAAGCTGTCTGCTCAAGTTCCATGAAGCCCCAATGGTCTATAGGTATAGGAAAGAGACACAGCTGGGATGGAAGAGCCAAGGGACTAACCGTCACCCGTGGTAACTGTAAACCCGGGTGGAAAATGTAACTGGAAGCCTTTTCCAAATAGGAAGAAATGATCGAGGAACCGCTGGAAGATAACTGACTGAAACAGTACATAAATTGCCTCGTGAGGGAAGCCCTGGAGGACCATAATGTGCAGGATGAACCAGGTAGTCAATGAAGGAGAGCGAGCGAACCAGCAATCGAGGGACCCCGAGCCGTCACCTGACTCACTTTTGACTGATTGAGCAATCGACCAAGCCAGAGGACCAGCAGCCATACCAGGTATCCAACACCTTACCGTTCCAGAGCAGGGGATTAACCTTGACCAACCCAGGGACCTAAAACTGCAGAGAAAGATCCCACCACTGTGGCAGGGCCAGGAGGGTGCACTCAAGCGAGCAGCCACCCGCCCTGCACCCGTTTTTGCTGTGCTTTGGCACTCACTTGAGGAGCATCTCCCCTTGCGTGTGCACCCTTCCAGCCCCGCCACAGCTGCTGGTCACGAGAGAAATAGGAGGAGGAGGAGAAGGGTCGCCCGAAGGGACATTTCCACTGCAGCTGGCGATCGTTGTTCAGTCAGTCTGGATTCCAAAAAAAGAAATGAAAGAAGTAGCAAAGAGCACCAAGGAAAGCTTGCTGGCTTGGCCCAGCCGCGGCTTTGAGGGAGACACACACACACATACACACACACACACACAGAGAGAGAGAGAGAGAGAGAGAGAGACAGAGACAGAGACAGAGACAGAGAGTGGGGTAGAGTGGGGTAGAGAGAGGGGAAAATAGGGACTCAGCTGCTTTGCTATTTCCTGCCATCACCCTTACCTTATCAGGCCAGGTGAAGGAGGGTAGGGTGAGGGGCAGGGCCAGCCATTTCGGGCAAGGTGTAGAGGCGGCAACAAAGCACAGGTGAGTAGAAGCCTGGGAGTGGTGGCTCCAGGACCCGCCAGCCCGAGGGGCTTTAAGGTCAGACGGGCTGGAGCAGCCGAGATCCGAGTGAGCATTGCACTGCGGGTTCACCTGAACGCCCATTTCTTTGGTGTTGGCTTTATGGAGCCAAGGGGTGAGGCCTGGGCTGATGTGCGACAGCAGCACCTTTAGCTGCGCTCGCTTGTAAGTGTCCAAATAATCCAGTGAAGACAATGGAGGAGTCGCTCAGGTAGATCTCCCCACTCTGCAGTCCTCCTCCTGCAGAAAATGGTCGTTTCCTGAGCTAAGAAGGTAAGGAGTTATGGCTCGGCTCACCCAATTCCTAGGATTACCTCGAATGGTCCCAATTCCCTGCTTCTCAGAGGCACTCCTGTGTTGGCCACTGTAGGACCCTCCACCTCCTTCCCCAACTTCTCCCTCAATATGAAAATGATGATGCCTGTTGCCGACACGGGTGCAATCGGACGGGCATGGCAGGGCCAACCAGGGGAGATTGTTCTGGGTCCAACAAAGGGGCTGAAGGCAGGAGAGGAAAGGGGTGGCAGGCAAAAGGGCCATGCGGATGGCAAGTTGTCATGCTCCTGGGTTGCCCACCCCCACCTTTACCTCTCATCGGCAAGGCCCAGCAGCTGCAGTGAAATACAAGTTAATTTTTGCTGTACCAAAGAACATGTAGAGAGGCTCATGTTCTCCTGCTGCTGGGAAAGCAAGAGAGTCTTTCCCGGCACAGCGGAATGTTTGAAATTTCCCCTCCAATAGGGAAATGGGGTGCTCTGAGCGGTAGAGAAACAGCCCAGTTGAATCCTGCTTCTCTCTGACGCCCAGAGCTGTGCCGGAAAAGACTCTTGCTTTCCCAGCAGCAAGAGAACATGAGCCTCTCCTCACATTCTCCAGTACAATGAAATTTAGCTCGGGTCCCCACCAGTCTGCATCTCGCCCCCCCACCTGGATTCACAGCAGCTGCTGCTCCTTACCTGCTGGGGGTTAGAGTGGTGGGTGGCGGCGGCAAAAGGCAAGTGGGATGGGGGGGGGGGAAGACAGGTAGGCGACTCAGAGTTTGCAGAACCTCACTCACCCAGGGAGATCAGGCAGGGCCACAGTGGAAGGAATGCAACAATGGCTGGCCTTGTGGTTAGGCAAAAGCAGGTTGCAGGGGATGCCACACAAGCGTGATAAGGACTGACAGAACCGGTAGAATCCCACCCCTGGAGCAATCCTACTCCAAAAGAATGAATGTGGACAGTTGCAACCATGTGCTTCTACTTTCAAGAAACTGACAGAAACCGAGCAAGGATGGGCTATATGGGAGAAAGAGGCATATTCTGTAAAAGCATTTCCCGGCACTCCTCACATGGAGACACTTCCTAGAAGGAAAAAAAAATCCCCTTCGAAGTCTGGACTGATCATAAAAATCTAGAAGCCTTGAAAACTCCATGGAAACTCTCCCCCAAACAGGTACATTGGGTACAATATTTTAAACATTTTAATTTCACTCTCAAATATCTCCCAGGGGAAAAACATTTCTTGGCAGATGCCCTGACCAGGAAACACCATACAACAGCAAAAAGATTGGAATTCTAAAACCCATGATCCAACCATCCCAACTTGCTGCCAAAGTAATCACCCGAGCACAACGGAAGAACCACTTGCTGACAATGCAACTACTTCCAAATTTAAGGAGGCACTACTTAAGGACGACTGGCTCCAGGCTAACAAAAACATTTGCTTACTCAAAGACGATCTAGCCTGGATAGAAAACAAACTTTATGTCACTGCCAGCCAGAGACTGGATCTCATGAAATGATGCCACAACTCCAAAATAGCTGGACACTTTGGATTTGTAAAAATCCTGCACCTCATCAAAAGACAATTCTGGGGGCCATCTCTTAAAAAAGGCATTGAAAACTATGTTGCTTGTTGCCCTATCTGCACTGCTGCAAAAAGAAGACAAGGAAAATCCCCTGGACTGCTATAAACCATAGCAGAACCTCCAGCATCCTGGAGAGAGATCTCTATGGACCTTATAGTGGAGTTCCAGAAAGTGCAGGAAACACTGTTATTTGGGTTGTAACAGACCTTTTTTCAAAACAAGTACATTTTATACCCTGCCAAAAGATCCCAACAGCCAAGGCATTAGCAAAAATGTTTTTAATACACATTTATTGCCTCCATGGAGCTCCCCAAAGGATTATCTCAGACAGGGGTGTACAATTTACTTCCACATTTTAGTGGGCGTTTTAAACCTATTAGGCTCCGCCCAGGAGTGAGCTCATCAAATCACCCCCAGACCAATGGCGGGACAGAGAAATTCAATGGTGTATTAGAACAATATTTAAGGTGCTTTATTAATTACCAACAGGACAATTAGACTTACCTTCTACCATCTGCAGAGGTAGCATACAATAACTTGGTACACAGTAGCACTGGTTTCACACCACTCCAGGTAGCCACAGGACAAGAATTCAACCCCATGCCAGAGCTATCTACCAAGGAACCTGAAAATACCTCCATTAAGGAGTGGATAAATAATTTACAAACCACTTGGCCAATGGTCAAACTAGCCTTACAAGAGGCTAGAACAGCTTTTAAAGCTCAAGCTGACAAAAAACGCAGTGAACCCAAACTGTTCAAAGTTGAGGACATTGGCAATTTCTATTCTCTGGATGCAATACTCTTGAAGACCATTACAACATATTTTTACTTGAAGTCAAAAGACTCATCAAACCATATGTACCAATAACAACTCCAAAAACCAGAAAAAACAGATTACCCATAACAATAAGGAAGCTTCAATCCAAAAAGAGATCACTTTGGTGGAAAAACAAATCTGGTCACGTTGCCAACTTCAAAAGCCAATACAAAAATTTATGCCACCAGATAAAGACTGAATGCACCAATTATCACATTAAACAAGAGGAAAACGCACCAATTCCACCCGTGCTTTCTACAATTTTGTAAACAACAAACTAAAAGACTCAAGGTCCATCCCACCCTTGAAAGGATCTAATGGTAAAGACTGCAACAACAACACTATTAAAGCCAACCTCTTTAACACATACTTTGGCTCAGTATTAGTAAACAGCAATGGATCATGCCCAGTATTTCCTAGTTGAACCACAAACAACTACAATGATCTAATACATATCGATTTTACAGAAAACAATGTTGAAAAAGCACTATGCAATCTAAAACCATCTCTATCTATTGGACTGGACAGAATATGTGCCTACTTCTTAAAAAAGCTATCCACGGCCATAGCCGAACCTCTAAGCATAATCTTCGAAAAATCTTTCAGGACCAGCTCCTTGCCTAACCTATGGTCACAAGCCATAGTCATCCCCATCTTCAAAAAGGGAGACCCCAGCCTAGTTGAAAATTACAGACCAATCTCTTTATGCTGCGTCACCTGTAAAGTCATGGAATCAATTATTAACCAATCCATTATCCTCCACTTAGAGACAAACAACCTACTCTCTAATAAACAATTTGGTTTCAGAAAAAAACTATCCTGTAATCTGCAACTCTTACATTGCAAAAACATATGGACTACACAACTCGATCAGGGCAAAGCAATAGACGCAATCTACATAGACTTCTGTAAAGCCTTTGATTTAGTGGTAAACGACAAACTACTCCTAAAACTAAAATCTTATGGTATCTCTGGACAACTGCATAACTGGATAGAAGCATTCCTGTCAAACAAGACAACAAATGGTCAAAATTGGGAGCATCCTATCAAATTCTGTACCTGTCAACAGTGGTGTCCCCCAAGGCAGTGTTCTAGGACCAACTCTCTTCATACTCTACATAAATGACTTCTGTGATCATAATAAGAGCAACTGTGTTCTCTTCGCTGATGATGTAAAGCTATTCAACACCACAGACAATACTGCTACCCTTCAAAAAGACCTCGACTGTGTATCAGAATGGTCAAACAAATGGCAACTTCAAATCTCAACAAATAAATGCTCTGTCCTACATATTGGCAAAAAAAATCAGAAAATAAAATACAGGCTGAATAGTCAAGACCTTGTTGATGATCCAAACTCTGTCAAGGATCTTGGAGTACTCATCTCTAATGATCTAAGTGCTAGAGCCCACTGTAACTACATAGCCAAAAAGGCATTAAGAGTTGTTAACCTAATCTTACGTAGCTTTTTCTCTGGTAATATTACACTAATAACTAGAGCATACAAAACATTTGCTAGACCAATACCCGAATACAGCTCATCAGTCTGGAACCCACATTACGTATCTGATATTAACACAGTTGAGAAAGTCCAGAAATATTTCACAAGAGTTCTCCACTCCTCTACTCGTTGCAGAATACCTTATGCCACCAGACTTGAAATTCTAGACCTAGAAAACCTAGAACTATACCGCCTTCAGTCTGATCTAAGTATAGTATATAAAATCATACATTGCAATGTCCTACCTGTAAATGAATACTTCAGCTTCAACCATAACAATACAAGAGCACATAATAGATACAAACTCAAGGTTAATCATACCAAACTTGATTGCAGGAAATACAACTTCAGCAACAGAGTGGTCAATGTCTGGAATACTCTACCTGACTCTGTGGTTTCTTCCCCAAACCCCAAAAACTTTAACCACTAAATTACGATAACTATTTTATCCATCATTTTGATCATACATTGTTTCATATTTTCTGAAATTATTTCTATTTCTAGTATAACAATACTATCTTATGTACCTTTGCAGAATCCATTTTTCAATTAGATTTTCACCCATTATCTCTAAATAGGCCCTGTTTCTCTACATCTTGTTTCTGTCCTTTATAACTTCTTTTCCTTTCTTTCTTCCCTCTCTTCTTCTCCCTCCCCTTTTTACCCCCTTGTCTCTCTACTTCTAATTCTCTTTTCAGTAATCCCCTCTTCTGTTGCTTTCTAATTTTGTACTTATTTTTCAAACTATTTTTTTTTTGGGGGGGGGGTTGTTTTTCCAAATCTTAAACTTTTCATTCTCTTTCCCCCCTTTCCTTTTTTTCCCCACATAAAATTACTTGTTCATTAAAGATGGCTTCTTCTTTGTCCCGATCTTCCTGTTCTGCAGGCGTTTCTTGTTGTTTCTCATAGTTCCAAACCTCCATTTCTAAGAATTGAAATATGAAGCCAAAAGAACCTCTCCCTTCTTGTGCATCTTCTTTGTACTTTTTAAATTCCGTTTTTAGTTCTTCTAAAAGTGGTGCCATTTTAAACACTTTTAAACAACCACCCAATTGATTTTAGACATTCAAATGCAGTAACCAAAAATCCAGAAGTCACCAAGTAATCCAAATACTCCCAAGCGGTTTCTTCTTTCTTTTTTTACTTTCTGTTCCTGAGGTTTTACTATTTTGTAGCCATGTTTCAGTTAAAATGTATTTTTTGGAAGTTTTGTTGAGATTTTACTGTAAGTTCTTTTTAATTCCAGGCAGTCTCCTCCTCCAGATCCTGCCCTTTTATTCTTTTTCTCTCCTTTCCTGCTTTCAAAAGCTTTTAAGTATCCAGAAATCTTTATTATCCCTTTGACATTTTATTTTCAGCTTAAATTCCTATTGATGTCAAAGTGGATTTTTTTTCCAATTTCTTGCTTAAGTCTCTTAGCTGTCAGTACAGGGAAAGGAAGAGGAGAGAAAAAAAAACCCAAATCCTTTCCCTTTTCTCTCTCCTTCGCTGCTTGAAAATCTTCTTTGGGAACAGTGTTATTTTTTTTATAGTTTAAATTCCAGGGTACCTTATTTATTGCTTTTGCTGTTTGACCCGATCAACCAAAACTTTCTCTTCTTATCTTCCTCCTGCACATTCTTTTCCGGTCGAGTTCTTCTTTGAGGTGTCCATTTCTGACCATCGCTGCAACCGCCTTCGGGAAAGGGAGTAATGGCCAGCTGGCCATACAAAGTCTTTTAAGGGTCCCTTGCCTTGTTTCATTTCCATTATTTTGCCTTCACTTTCCCCAATTCAATCAGGCTTCTCGAACCTAAACCTAAGGAGTTCAATAAAGGCACTGACATCCTGTAGCTGTGGTGCTTCCTCATAGTGCAATTGGGCTACCCAATCGGAAGCATCCCCTTCATTCATCCCATCTGTGATTGTGGAAACCAAGTCGCGATCTATTGCATATTGGGTTCCAAACCGATCTATGTGGGACCAGATCCGAGTAAGGAAGTAAGCAAAATGTTCGCGTCATCCGTCAAACATTGTTTTAAAAGCCATTTGGTCTCGACTGGAAAAGAATGTGCAAAGTGGTTCACCTCTTTCCTGTAGTAATTCTCTCATATTTTTAAGTTCCATTTTTGTTTCCCGAAGAGATATCATCATTACACACTCTTATATTTTATGATCATTAAAGTCCACACAAAAAAAAAAAAAACACTTTTACTTTCCTTCTTTCAATTTTCTAAAAAGTTCTCAATTATTCCAGCCCAGGGTCTATACCAAAAACATCAATCAATCCCAGTCAGTCTTTCCTTGCTTTTTTCTTTATTCTGGTTCTGCTTTCACTTTCTAAGATTCTTACTTTGTTTCAATATTTCTTTAATGTTATATCCACACAAGTTCATTCAGAAACAGGATGCTTTCCCTTTTGTTTGAGCTCAAGTTTTTGTCAAAAGGTGGCACTCTCCATTGTACAAAGTCTTCACCTTTTCCCCCTATTTTTTTATTTAGGGTTTTTCGAACCTCAATATTCCAGCACAGTCCATTCTCCAATTTGTAAACTTTATTATTATTATTTTTTGACAATCTTAAGTCCAGCTTTATTTTATGCCTGTTTATTGCCAAAATATTTTAGTCCAATTTAGTTAAATCTTTAGTTCCGGCTTCTTCCTTTCCCAGTTCGAAGCCCCGCCTAGCTGTCAAAAATATTTTCTTATTTTTTTTCCTGCCCCTTTGTAATTTCACCGCTCACTTTTCTTTTCTTAAAAATTCCATGTTACCTTAATCCCGGGGTACTTTTGTTTAGTTGTATTGCCCAGTTGTCTCGGTTCAGATGTTATCTACCTCTTTCTTCCCTCCCGCACAAATCTTAATCCAGCTGAGTCCTCCTCTTTGGGGTGGCCATTTTAAACCATCGCTGCAGTCGTCTTCGGGGGGGAAAAGACCAAGCCCGGGGGGGAGATGCGGCTCCCCTCAACCTGGCTTGTGGCTTCTCCTTACTCCACCGCCCCTCCAAGGCAGCTTCAGCCCCTAATCGTAATGATTGGGGCTCTCCAACGAAAGAGTACGGACCATAGCCGCAGAGAGTCGCGATCTACGGTCCTTCAGCGAGGAGGCTCTGCCTTCTTTTCAGGCTGAGCTGGAATGTATTGAGCTGGCCAGGGCATATAGGGACCCTGTAGGAGTACTCCAAGGAGCGGCTGTGTTGGGATATGCTGAGCAGGGACAGTTTGTCGCATTCTTCTCCATGATGGGAAGAGGGGGTTGCTGCAGTCTGCTGTCTGCACAGTTCCCTTTGCTGAGAAGAGATCGCTGCTTTTCTTTGGACCCAGGGTTCTCCTGAACCAGGTGGTACAATGGGTGCTGGCATCCACTGGCATTGGACCCACTCCTGACCAGAATAAAATCCCCACCCTGGAAGAATACTGTCTGCAGGGGGTAATCTCCTTTCTGGTTGTGGACGGGGAGGACATGGGGTCTGTAACATACCCAATGTCGGTTGTATCTGCTGTCTCTCCCTTGCTTCTTGGGCCTGTTGGGCTCGACCGATCCATAGGCCACCCCAAACCGACGCCATGCTAATTCCATTGTCAATTCTCGGACTAGGGAAAGTAAAGGTGGGCTGTGTTAGAACGAAGCTCCTCTGGAGAGGTTGTGGCTGTGAGACATAACTTTCCACCTTAATTTGCCGGAATTGTTCTTGGATCCCTGCCAAACACTGGCTTCAGGATGGAGACAACAGGTTGCAGTCTTGGGAGTTGTCTGATTCCAATGTCCACCCACTTCTCCACTCTGTCTCATGGGCCATCCTCAGAGGGCTGGAGAAAGAAAGGCATTCAGGCAGCTTCTCCTCCAGTCTCATCCCTGGATTCAGCTCTGTCTGGCAGCTTCCCCATGAATCCATCTGCTGAGTCCAGTTGCCTGAATCCCTCTCCTTAGGCCAGGTGCCTAATCACCATCTTTCTTTGGCAGCTTCCATCACCTGCAACATCTCTTCAGAAGGGGGGCAGGGGGCCTCAATTAGTTCTCTGGTGTTCAGCCCCACAGCCCCTTCTGTAGCTTCTTCCATTTCTTTCACCTTCATTGAGTCTTTGCACTGCTCCATTTTTGGAATCAGTGCTGGGGCACAGCCCTTTTGGGGTGTCAGAGTTTGTTTACAGATTCGGGATATTGTCAGCATTCCAGCAACCCTCCTTTCCAGGCAATAACTCCGAGACAGACATCTCTCAAAGACTGCTTTATTTGGATAGTAACTGGTACATCTGTGGAATCCCGAATCTGAAAGTTTCAGGCTTCCTTGCAATATTCAAAACTACAAATCCATCCCCCCTTGGTTGTCATCACATCACATCACATCACATGGCCCAATCACGATCCCTCCTAAAGTAAGATTCTTATTTCATTCTGCCCCATACTCAATGACCTTGAACTAGCAAAACAAATTTATTTTGTCTACTTAGAGATACTCAATTGAATCCCCCCTCCCAATTTCTCAGGCTTGTGGCAGCGTGGGAGCATCGAATCTTAATATGGCTTTCAAAGCTGACACTATCATTGCTATATAGTGAAGAAAACTATAGTGAAGTTTTATTGTGGTTGGTTTTTCTTGAATTAATGTTTCTATACTCGGTAAAACATTTCCAAGTTACTACTGCTGGTAAATTAGTCCCAAAATCCACAATGAGTTGAAATTAGAAACTGCAAATATATGGGCTCTTCCGGTTTGTCGGCTTCGCGAGCGGCAGGGATTCGCGATACTGCGCGATCCCTGCTGCGCTAGCCGTTTTTGGTGCTCCGATCCAGACGGGTTCGGAGCTAAGGCTACCCTGCAGGGGTAGCTGAAGATAGGGGGGATCCGGAGAGGGGTTTGGGGGTGTTGCAGACCCCCTCCCCGGCCGGCAGAACCCCCTTTTCCCAAGATGGTGCAGCGGCGGTCTGAAATGGCCGCCACAAAGAAGCCGGCAGCTGGGTAAGAATGCGCAGGAGGAAGAGGAGAAAGCCTTTGAGAGTGAAAGTTTTCTTGGTTGTCCCAGGACTCTAAGACACATTTAATACAATTCCTGGAAATTATGGCTTTTTGAATGATTCTTTCCACAAGAGAAAATAAGCGGCAATTTTGAGGTGCTGAAAGGAAAGTTTACTCTCCTTCCCTACGGAATCAATAAGTGGATACTGAGAAACCTGTCTTTTTCAGGCAAAACTAGCCTTATGTGATAAGTGGGAAGGGAGAGGACAAAAAAAATATATTTATATGTTAAGATTTGTTGGAGGAGATGCCTTAAGGATTTGAAGACTGAAATATAATTCCAATAAGGCTTTAAGATACAGATTTGGACTTTCTTTTTTTTGATTGATACTACCCCAGGAAGAGAAAGTGAGAACTTTGTCTTGGTTTGGATTGATTGAGGACTTTGGGATTGTTCTATTTTTTTTTTTTTTTTTTTGAAATATCTTGGTTGGTGCAAGAAGAAAGAGGGGAAAAGAAAAAAGAAAATAAAAGATTTATAATGGCTTTTTTTGCTGAGGAACTGAGAAAAGAACACGAGCAAACAAAAACAGACGGCAAAGATGGTGTGGAGGAAGCCTTCCTTTTTTTAGAAATGGCGCTTGCTAATTATCAACAATCACTACAACAGATGGAGGCAGCAGAAGAGAAAGAGGAAGAAGAAGAGGCCATCTTTAATGAATTTCAAAGTTTAACTAAGAAAGAAGGAAGGAAGAAAGGAAGGAAAATGAAGGACTTAAGATTTAAAAAAACACTCAAGAAAGAGAAAAATAAGGTGCAAAATCAATATAATGATAGTAAACAAAGGAAAAAAGGAATACAACAGAGAAGGGAAGTCAGCAAGGCAGAGGCTAGGAGAAGTGGGGGTAGGAAGGTCTGGTGGGGGAAGAAAGAAAGGGAAAAGGTGGAGAAAAGCCACAAAGTTTTGAAATCATATGGGAAAAGAGGAATCATTTTAGGGATAAAGGGTAAAGTACAATTTCTTTAAAAAAGATTTTGCAAGGTACATAAGATGGTATTGTAGCATTTGTATTAGAAATAGAAAATTAGAATGGTTTAAGAGTTAATAAGAGATTAAAATGTTGAAATGTTTAGTAATGATTGATTTTAAAATTTAATAAAATATTAAAGGGAATGTTTAGAATATTGAATTTTAAATAAAGAGTTTAATATGACTATGGTATTGATGTTATAATAAAATTATTATAGTAGCATTTGTTTTTGGAAAAGGCAATGGGAATGTTATAAGATTCAATGTTTAGATTTACTATTTAACTATGTATTTAATCATTTTGGATTTATTATTTTTCTTTTATTAAAAAAATTAGTAGATAGAATGTACCAAGCAGAATCAGATTGGGCATTAGGTGTTATTTTAAATGTTAATCTAATTAATTCAGGGGGAAGATAGAAAGGCATCATACTCTGATTATTGATTTCAGGAGAAATTCTTTCTTTTTATTATAAGGAATGAGATAGAGGGATATGGACAAAAGATACAAATATAATGACTCAAATTAAGATGGATTAAATAAGATAGAATTAAGAAGAGTGAAATGTGTGGAGAAGCTAATATAGAAGGTATAGAATCGTAAATAAAATAGGTAATGATATGTAAGATGAGCATGAATATAATTGGAGTCCATGTAGAGAGAGGTACCTGGGGCCAAGTTACTTTCCTAAAAGATTTTTCATATGTTTGTGTGTTGTGTGTTTATGTTTCTGGGAGAATTAATGAAACCTTGCAGAAATACAGAATGAGAATAATGGTAACCAAGTCAGAAAGAAATAGATGAAATAATAATAGTGAAATTGAATGAGAGTAAAGAGAAGTAAAGAGAAATTGGATAAGAGGTATGTGTATGCTCATATGGAAATGGTTTAAAATAGAATTATATTGTATAAAATAAGATTTTATTTGACTTGTAAAATTTATAATGGAAAAAGGTTGAAGTATGTAATGGTTAATGATGATTTGTTTGTCTTTAAAACTAATAAAATTTGTTTAAAAAAAAGAAAGAAACTGCAAATATACATTTTGGTTGAGATCAAGTATTACACAATTGACCTACAATATGCTTGGCAAAAATGTACCTCTACTCTATTCTTACCTCTAATAATATATTGTTGTATCTTCAGTGTAGTTCATTATTAAAATCATTATTAAAATAAATAAATAAATAAATAAATAAATAAATAAATAAATAACAACAACCACCACCCTGTGGCAGGGCCTAGACTGCTAGCGGGTACGGTCCCTATGGATATGGGATTACCGATTTACAAATCGGTAGTGATTTAGCCACCATGATGAGAAGAAACCAACAAAATTCCTCACCAGATCAGTCATCACCCAGATCAACAAGGGCCGCGTCAGATGCTATGGCCAATGAGCTACAAGACTCAGTTGTTACTGATAGGGAACCAGGGCGTACAACTGCAAAGTGACTGGAACAAAAGTGCAAAACTTGGACAACCAAAGAAATCATCAAATGTTACTACTACCAGGCAGAATCAACAGCCAGGGTATTTTAAAAAAGAATAATGCAACTGTGGAAGGAAAAACACCCAGAAAGTGACGTAACTGAACAAAGATTAATGGATCAAAGACCTTTCATCATCAGTAATAGTTTTCACAGATGTGGAAATACAACATCTAGAAATATTGGGTAAAAATAAAATAAGTAATGATGAACAAGCTGAAGAAATTGTTCCAACACCTGAACAAACTGACCAGCCAGCAGAAGAAACCAACATACAGGATGAAGATCTTCCTGTGGAAAAACTTGAAAGTGAAGAGCTAAAGTGATCTAGCGAAAATGCTGAAAGAATAGAATCAAAACCACATAAAAAACATAAAAAAGAAAAAGACTACCTGCCATTCGCAAAGTGTATATAAAGCGAGTGAAAGATCTGTTAACTGCTGTGAACAACATTTAATTTCCATCCCAGAGTTGGTATTCAGCAGGTTCTGACCAGTTCTGGAGAACTGGTAGCAGAAATTTTGAGTAGTTCAGAAAACTGGCAAATACCATCTCTGGAGATTTTACAGTATCCTGGTGTATATAGCACAGCTGCTGCTATAACTGCAGAACTGGTTTTTTTATAAAATGCCCCCTCCCATAAAAACCCACTGGAACACCAAAGTAGAAAATTCGACTTGAAAATAAAATAAAAAAACTACAAGATGTCAGCCATTTGAAGTACTTGAAAGAAGGAAAACTAAAGAACAAAAAGCTGAAAAATAGTTTACGCAAAAAATACAACCTGGAGGAAAAAACAATGGAACTCATGGAAGACCTAAAACAACATGTAATAGCAATAAAAATCGAAAGATACAAAGGATGAATAAAACAATATCATGAAAATGTCCAGTTCAGAACAAACCAACACATCTTCTACCAGTCACTTGATGAAAATTGAGTCCAAACTAATGTTCACCCATGTAAAGAAAAAACTTTGAACTTTTGGAAAGAGCTGTGGGAAAACAAAACTGCCTCCTGAATCAAAGATATTCAAAAACAAACAACACAAAATAAAATTGAAAATATTGTAATAACTGATAATAGTTGCAAAACAAGCAAAGAAGGTCAAAAACTGGAGTGAGTGCACCTGGCCTGGACAAACTGCATGAATACTGGCTAACACCTGTCTGATCTTGATGAAAACAAATCACCGGGGCCTGATGGATTACATCCCAAAGATTTAAAGGAGCTGGCAGAGGTCATCTCAGAACCACTGCACCATATCTTTCAAAAATCCTGGACCACCGGGGAACTACCAGAGGACTGGAAAAGAGCTGATGTGGTTCCCATCTTCAAAAAAGGGAAAAAAACAGACCCAGGAAACTATAGACCAATCAGCCTAACATCAATACCCAGGAAGATACTGGAAAAGATAATAAAAAAACAGATCTGCCAACATCTAGAAACAAGTAAAGTAATAACTAGCAGTCAGCACGTGTTTGTTAAGAACAGATCATGCCAAACCAATCTTATTTCATTCTTCAACACAGTGACTAAATTAGTAGACCAGCAAAATACTGTGGACATAATATATTTAGATTTCAGCAAGGCATTCGACAAAGTAGACCACAACCTACTTCTTAGTAAGCTAGAAAAAAGTAGAATAGATAGCACCACCACTAGATGGACTCGCAACCAGCTGGCAAACCTACTCAACGAGTAGTCCTTAATGGGTCTACACGGAGGGAAGTAAGCAGTGGGGTGCCACAAGGTTCTGTCTTAGGCCCAGTACTCTTCAATATCTTCATTAACGATTTAGATTAGGGAATAGAAGGGGAACTTACCAAATTTGCAGATGATACTAAGCTGACAGGAATAGCTAACACAAGAAGATAGGCTCAAGATCCAGATGGATCTTGACAGACTAGAACACTGGGCCATAACTAACAAAATTAAATTCAATGTAGAGAAAAATAAAGTCCTACACTTAGGCAAGAAAAACCAAAAGTACACATATAGACTGGGTGAAACCAGGCTCAATAGCTCAGTAACTGTGAGAGGGATCTTGGACTCTTAGTGGACAATCAGCTAAATATGAGCCAGCAGTGTGCAGCAGCAGCCAAAAAAGCTAATGCAATCCTAAGTTGTATTAACAGAGGAATACAATCAAGATCAAGGGAAGTACTAATACCACTCTATAAAGCCTTAGTAAGACCACACCTAGAGTACTGCATCCAGTTTTGTTCACCACATTATAAAAAAAGATGTTGAGACTCTAGAAAAAGTACAGAAAAGAGCAACCAGGATGATTAGGGGACTGGAGGCTAAAACATACTACGAATGGTTGCAGGAACTGGGCTTGGCTAGTCTAGTAAAGAGAAGGACTAGGGGAGACATCATAGTGGTCTTCCAATATCTGAGGGGCTGCCACAGGGAGGAAGGGGTCAAGCTATTTTCTAAAGCACCTGTAGGCCAGACAAGGAATAATGGATGGAAACTGAACAAGGAGAGATTTAACCTGGAAATAAGGAGAAACTTTCTGACAGTGAGAACAATCAACCAATGGAACAGCTTGCTCTCGGAAGTTGTGGGAGCGCCATCACTTGAGACTTTCAAAAATAGATTGGACTGCCATTTGTCAGAAATGGTGTAGGGTCTCCCGCTTGGGCAGGGGGTTGGACTAGATGATCTACAAGGTCCCTTCCAACTCTGATTATCTGTTATCTGTTAAAACACCTGACCAGCCTCCCATCACCGCATGGCCACTCAATTTGATGAAATGCTTCAAAATGCAACAAGAATGGTTGACTGCTGGCCGAACATACTTCATAATGAAAGATCCAGAAAAGGGCACAGAACCAAGCAAATATCGCCCAATCACTTGTCTGCCAACAACATTCAAACTTTTTTAAAGAATACTGGCTAATTCAGTATTTTGATGGAAAACAGCTTGTATCTGGAACAAAAAAGGAAATCTAACAGCAAATGGGGAGAACATTGGTAAAGTCAACATCAGAAGAGGAATCAGGCTGTGAAAATGGAGAACATTATAAAAACAACAGAAACAAAGGCAGAATATAAGGAAAAACAGCTGGATGACAGATTAAATGGATGGAAAACCAAAGCTTTGCATGGACAGCACGTGAAAAACACTGAAGGAAAATGCAATAACAACTTGACATGGGCATGGCTTAAGAGAGGAACCATCAAGAAAGAAATGGAAGGTTTAATACTTGCTGCTAAGAACAAGCACTATAAACTAATGCCATGAAAGAGAAGATACAAAAATCCACTGACAATCCAAACTGCTGACTTTGCAAAGTTGAAACTGTTTCACACTTAATATGTGAGTGAAGCAAAATTGCACAAACTGACTACAAAGCTAGACATGATCAAGTTGCTAAATTAATCCACTGGTCATTGTGTAAAAAATACGCCCTACCTGTATCCGAAATGACATGGGAACATAAAGTGGAAAAGTTGTCGAAAATGAGACAGTGAAGATACAGACAGATCACCATTTGGAACACAACACATCAGATATTACAGTTGTCGAGGGCCAAAGCATACAATTTATTGATATCGCTGTACCAGGAGATGCCAGAGTTGAAGAAAAAGAACTGGAAAAAATCATGAAATATCGCGACCTGGCCATCGAAACTACATGGTTATGGATGAAACATGTACCCATTGTCATCGGGACACTTGGTACCATGTCCAAGAATTTTACAAAACACATCAAGAAATTGCAGCTGCCTGCAATAACACCAGCGGAACTGCAAAAAATTGTGCTATTCGGAACAAGTTGATACCTAGGAGGCTGCCAACAACCCGTATCAACCATTAACACCAGTCACTTGTATTTGAGAGACATTTTTAAATGTTCAGTTCACTGAGTTTCATGTTTAATGAATAAAAGAGATATCTTATTCAATTTTAATTAATATAATAGTCTTTCTACAAGATAGGCATGTACAGAATTGTCATATTAAATCTCACATTTTCATTCAATATATGTTTGTTTGTATAAATCTTTTACCACAGTCCCGATATTCTGAAATAACATGATAAAGTTTTGCCAGTATCTGAATGGGGGGGGTGAGGGGAGAAAGAATTATTTTGCCAAACTTTTTATTGGCAATATTTGCCAAATATTGCCAAACTGCAGCAAAACAGAATATGGGAAGGCAGGGCAGAGAAGGTTTAAGAGATATTCAATTCAATCACCCATATAAACATTTTGTACTAAAGTTACAGTTAGTCCTTGACCTATGAGCATTCACTCAATGACTATTTGAAGTTATGATGGGCTGAATAAATAGTGATTATGACTGGTCCGTAAGAGTTCCAGCTCCCCCAGGTCACATAATTGTGATCCAAATACTTGGCAACTGGTTTGCAGTGTCTTGCAATCATGTGATCACCATTTACAATCTTTTTGGTGGCTTTCCAGAAAGTCATAGGAAAGGTTGCAAGTTGCTGGAGTTAAGTCTTCTCCGCCTTCTGCTTTCTCTCTTCCAGCCCCTCTGCATTTGCACTGCCCTGGCAAATAGTGCCCTCTCCCCAACTCTTGCTGTCTCCCTCTCATACTTGTGTATCTCTTACTCATCCCCAGTTCTCCTCATACCATCCACAACTCATGCTGCTTTTCTCACATCTCCCCCTTGCCCTTGTGATGTTTCCCTCTCACTTTCATGCACCACCCCTAACATATTCCTCATGCACTTCTTTGCATGCCCAACTGTGCTTCACACCCTCGTGCTTCACACCCTCAGACAGAGTAATATCTCCTCACTCTGTCGCCCTCCTCCGTCATCAGCATTTATATGCCTATGAGCCTGGGACTTCCAACTTCCTGCTACCTTCACCATGACATTGGTTGTAAGAAGTTTACAGAAAGATGCCTCAACTAATGACTGTGGGATTCAACTAAGACAGCAACTGGGAATGCAATGACTGCTATCATAAGTGGTGTGGTTACGCTTTACGGCCACATTGCTTAGCAAAAGAAATTCCATTCCCAATTGCCCTCATAGGTAGAGGGTTCCCTGTAGATTTATTTCTTCACACATAAAATAAACATACATGGCTATTGGTCATGTCCATTTTATTTACACCCCAATTTTCAACTTTAAATTTGTTGTCTTTGTCATTTCAAATATAAGAATCAATAGTCTGAGTAGATTTGAGAGTTGCGATGGAATGTGGACCGGAAGAAGCAATAGAGGAGAGTCTAGGCAGCATACAGCTATCCTAGGAAGATGGTACCAGTAGTACATTCCAGAGAGAAACCCAGAGTAAGAAACTATGCAGTTCTAAGCTAAATGTTCTAAGCCCACATGATTTTGTGCAGACCCCGGTTTGCACATGTTTCACCTCTCCTGCAGGTGCTGCATTAGTTGCCGATTTGCTTCTGGGTGCAATTCAAGGTGCTGGTTGTCACCTTTCAATCCCTTCATGGCTTGGGACTGGATTATCTGACAGTCATATCTATCCGACCCATTAGAGCGGGGAGGCAGGGAATGTTGCAGGTGAATAGACAGCAATATAAATTCAATAAATAAATAAAAATGGGGGAGGGGAAAAGAGGTTCAGGGTATCCACATCCTAGAATCCCCCAGGATATATCTGCCAGGGTAGAGAATTAGCTTTACTTTGGCTAGATTGTGCCCATTAGATGTAAGCAAATGAAGGATTGGACCTGATTGAATTTCACAGTGTTCCCTTTGGCTTGGGCTTGAGCCTGACAAAGAGTTTAGTTTACTAATAAGAAAAATGGCCAAACCTGCAATTATTGCATAGTTACAAACAATGCTTCCAGGATACCAAACTCTATTTGTTATTCATCAAAACCATAGCACGTATATTGCTGTTTAAAAAATATTAAAACCAATCAAAAATATTGGTTTCTATTAGTTTAATTGAATTGGTTTTAATCGCAACCTTGTTGGCAACTATGTTTAAGATAAAATTATTTCTCAATATAGCTAACATTTTTTTAAAAAAAAATCATTAAACATTATTAAAATGCTATTAAAGTAAAATTGTTTAAAAAGTGTTACTGAAGAAATTTCTGTTCTGGAGTTTATTGGAAAATTATGAAGGGGAATTTAAAATCAAATCAAGAGAACTTAAATTAGGATGTAATTGTCAATAGTTCTCCCATTTATAGTTGTCTGAAAGATTTAAAATGGTTAAAAAGACTTACAGTGAAGAGCAAAGAAAAATCACATTTGAAATAAAATTGTGTACTGATGAACATATATATACCAGTAGTTGCCAAAATGAATCAACTTTTTGTTAAATTTGAAACAGGAAGAACAAGTTACAAATGTATGATAAAGTGGGCTAAGAATTTGGTTATAATATGCAGATGGAGCTATGATCTGAAAGAATTTTTTTATAAAATGATATATTGTTGATACATGATACTAGATATATCATCTAGAACAGTGGTCGCCAACCAGTGGGCCCGGGACCACTGGTGGTCCGCAAGAAAATTTTGGTGGTCCGCAGAGAAATGTCACCCCCAAAGCATCCCCCCAAAGCAATTAATTCAGGCTGCACGGGAACACAAGGCTGAGCCACCCACATGGCCTGTGGGAACACAAGGCTTGCATCGCTTGCATTGCGAGCAACATGAGGTAGTGAGGGGAGGGAGGAAAGGGTGGAGGGGGAGAATTTGCCCCACTCGCCCCAAGCACCTCACCTGGCCACTGGGCTGCTTTTTCCACTTCTTTCTTCTTCTGCTTTTGGCTACATGCAAGGAAAACAGCAAAAGTCCTTCTTTCTCTCCCCCCAAACTCCGACAGAAATGAGTCTTTGGGACCCTGTTCCAAGAGGCTGCACCAGCGCGATAAGTCTCACAAAGACTCATTTCTGGCAGAGTTTGGGGGAGAGAAAGAAAGACTTCTGTTGCTTCTGCTGCTTTCCGTGCATGAAGCCAAAAGTCAGTCTCTCTCTCTCTCTCTCCCTCCCCCTGAGAATGGAGATGGAGACGGTATCCTGCAATCCCAAATAAAGAATGATCATTCGGTAGGAAAACGGAGTGGGGAATTTTTCTGCAGACTTTTTGGGGGATTTTCCCAGCGTCTCTGCTGCTTCTGCTTTTTCTGCAGAGACCCTGGGAAAATCCCCAAAAAAGTCTGCAGGAAAACCCCTCACCTCGTTTTCCTACTGATCCATCGTCCTTTATTTGGGATCGCAGAATACCCTCTCTCTCTCTCTCTCTCTCTCTCTCTCTCTCTCCCCGAGAATGGAGCTGAAAATCAAGTTAGGAATGTGGCTGCCTTGGAGGGAGTGAGGATGTGTGAGGAACCTCTGTGTGTGTGTGTGTGTGTGTGTGTGTGTGTGTGTGTGTGTGTGAGAGAGAGAGAGAGAGAGAGAGAGAGAGAGAGAAACTGAAAGCATCACCACCAGCCCTCTGAGGTTAGATCGGATCTCTCTCTCTCTCTCTCATCAATGTCAGCAAGCCACCATCACTCAAAATTCATACTAGTGGTCCGCCGGGATTTAAAATTATGAGTTTCGTGGTCCCTGAGGTCCAAAAGGTTGGCAACCCCTGATCTAGAATGTATTAAGACACTTCAAATATTTGTTGGAAATGTGAACAACATGAAGAGACATTTTATCATGTTTCGTGGACACATGAAAAACTAAAACAAATTGGGTCCAAATATATACTTTGATATCAAGGGATTTAAAGATTGAAGTTCAATTAAAGCCAGAACCTTTCCTTTTAGCAAAATGAATAAATGGATAAACAGGAAAAAGCCATGGAAGATTATTTCAATGTATGATCATAGCAGCAAGATTGCTTTACGCACAAAGATGGAAAGTTCGGACCTACTCACTATGGAGGAATGGTTCGTGAATTTGATAATTTTACAAAAATGGATAAATTAACTTCTTTGATTAGAGAAAGGACATTTATTTGCTTTTATTGCTGGAAGCCTCTTATGGACTTTTTGCATAAAAATGAAAAAATGAACTTGTGATTTATGATTTTGATTAGATAGGCTAGACTATAAAAGGAAGAGTATTATGGTGTGAAGTTAGAGAGAGAGGTCAAAATATGTTTGAACTTACAATGCTATGAAGAATATTGGAAGCCACTTTTTTATACTTTTTTCCTATTTTTCTTTTAAAATTTCCCTATCCTTACACTTTTTGCTTTCTCTTTTTTTCCCTTTCTTACTGTCTATTAGTTTGTAATAGCCTTTACCATCTTGTTTAAGAGTTTTAATAAAAATCATATTTGGGAAAATAATGTTTTTTTCTGTATACAAGACTGAATGCCAAATACAATATTCCATCTTTTTGTGCTATCCAACATGTTAACAGTCAGAACTTGCTCTCAATCACAACTGTTCTTTCCTAAGCTGAAGGCTTTTGTGAAATCAGGGATCACAAGCACATAAAAAACAAGGACCAGTTTCCCTTCCTCTTTCTGGGTCCCTCTTCCTCCATTGGTTCGGAAAAATTCCTTCTTGAGGAAGGAATCTGACAAGTGAGTCAGGTTGTCCAGCACTAATGTCTGGAGGCTCAATTTGTGAGCACAGTCATCAGACTGAAAAAGGTCTGGCTAGTAGAGGAGAGGGAGATAAAGCAGTTTTTATAATTGTTATGGTGTCTACTCTTTTTGTTTTCAGAAGCAATGAAAACAGCATTCTCACTCCTCACAAAGGAAAAGGCAATGTCATCAGGGGGCAACCAAGGCTAGACCTCTCTTTCAGTGCTTGTTGGCAATGCCATGTTCTCATGCACTGTAGCATGATTTGCCCTGGGTTATTGCTCTCTTTAGATTTGCTTTCATCTTCTCCTTGACAAGGACAAGCAAAAAGCAATATTTTTTGGTCATTTTCCCTTGACATACTTCTTTGGTTTTCAGGTGAAAGAGTTCCTTTATCCCCCACCACCACTACCACCCAAAAATAAATTATGGCTGTTCTGAAAATGTCGCCAGTTTCTAGGATGATAACATCCAGCCTGCAAGGATTCCAAGGAATGGTGCAGCCTGTTGTTCTTGCTCAATGCAAGCTCTGGAACTCTACAAAAGTGCATGATCAGTGACACAGGAGAGGGAACAGGTTGTGCGATCTAAAGCGGTGGAAAGCAGCTGCAAAGCCTACAGCAGGTGTGTCAAACTGGCTGTCCCGCAGGTTGAATATGTCACACACAAGCCACGGCCACCCCAGTTTCCCGAAGGGGAAAAAACATAACGATATGTCACATGATGTGGCAAGTTTGACACCTGTGACCTACAGGAAGCCAATAGGGAGGGAAAGTAGGCCCCAAACCTGCAGGGATCCTGAGAGCTGGAAGTAGACCTTGGAAGGCCAGGACAGGTGGATGTGGGCTGAGCTCCCAGGGTCTCCCCACCTGAGTACCCTAAACTCTGTTTAAAATCCACATTGGGGAGAACAGGAATAGGAATCATATGACATGATCAGACAGGTGCCTCACTTAATGACCAGCACAACTTGCCACTGAAATGGGGATGCTCCATTAGTTGTAACGCAGGGACTACTGTATATAAAATCAAATATTGAATGAAATGGAAGCACTAAATTAAAAGGAGAAAAGAGAGTAAGATAAGAATTAATTATTATTAAAAAAAACTATACCATGTATAACTTATCAGCATGATTTGGGAGGCCTGCCTTCCCTGCCCTGCCCTATCCCACCTTGGCCAGTGGCTAGAGTCAAGCCCAGCCCAGCTACACTCTGGCTCCTTCGCTCACTCGCTTGCCCAGACCACATAGCCCAGCTGATGTCCGCAACTTGCCTGCTTTTGCCGCAGCCTACCATGTAGGCCAGGCAGCCTAGCTGATCTTCGCACCTCGCCCGCTCTGCTCACTCAACTAGTAAGGCGCCAGTTCCCATCTCTGGCATTCCCTGGGGCCTACAGGCAAATCCCTCCCACATACCCTTCGCCTCCGATTGGGGGATGCGCCAATTCCTGCCAGGGCCTAAGGGTGGATGCCACCCACTCACCCTTTGCCTCGGGGACACACCAATTCCTGCCTTTCAGCCCTCTGAATCCACTTTCTTACCTCTGCCCTGGCTGTTTTCCCTCCTTCAGAGGCCCCGTGATCTCTTTGCTTCTTCCCCCACAACCGCTTCTTTCTTCATCCCGTGACCTTACCTTCCTCCCGCGGCTGATGGCAAAGGGGAAGGCAAGCCAGGGCTGAGCCGTCGCCACTTGGCTGTCCCCCAGCCTGCATTTTATTCTCCGCCTGAATTCTCTGCAGCTGCTGGGCCTCGCTTGCCTGCGGACGGGGGGGGTGTGTGACCAGACAGCATGAGACCATGCGGCCCACATCGCCCCTCTGCCAACTGCCCCTCCCTTGCCCGCAAGCCCACGCACTTCAAATGAGCACCAGCCGCTGCTGTGAGAATAGTGCGAGCCCATGGGCTGGTGGAAGGTAAGGCTGACGGCGGGGAAGGAAGATCTGCTCTGGGCTTGCTATGCTCAGCCAAAGGGCCACCGGGGGGGGAACACAGCAAGGCTCGGGCCCAGCTTCGGCTTCTGCAAAGCCTAGGTGGGAAACCTGAAAGAAAATGCCTCCGAGGGCAGCCTGCTTACCCATCCACCCACCAGGCTGGCCTGAAAGCAGCATGTGTGTCCCCTTGTCGCATGCTGGATGCGGGCCCCAAGGCAGATGGGAGGGTGAGCAGGCGGCAGCCCAGAACAGGGCCCAAAAGGCTGCCGAGCATTGCCATGTCCCCACCACCACCACCGAGGTGGCCCTTCGGCTGAATGCAGCAAGTCTGGAGCAAATCTTCCTTCCCCATCAGCCTTACGTTCCAGCCCATGGGGCTTGCACCATTCTCACAGCGGTGGCCCACATTCATCCAAAGTGCATGGGCTGTAGGGTGATGGAGGGGCAGGGGTGGCTGGCAGAGTTGTGATGCAGGCCACATAGCCTTGTGCTCCCTGGTTGCCCCCACCTGCAGACAGGTGAGGCCCAGCAGCTGCGGAGAATCCAGGCAGAGGGCGAGATGTGGGGTGGGGGGGAGCTGAACGATGACAGCTCAGCTTTGACTCACCTTCCCCTCTGCCACCAGCTGTGGGAGGAAGGTAAAGTCATGGTCGCAGCCAGCTGGCAAAACCAAACACCTGCCCAGCCCAGAGTTGCCAGCTGGGGTGGGCAAGGCTGCAGCTTGCATCTTGCTTTAAGTTCCCCGCCTTTTTTTGAAAATCTCCCCCCAAAAGAGAGGGGAAGTGTTGAGGTAATTCCCCATTAGGAAAATGAGCGCATACAGGGAGACTTATAGAGAATAGTGTTGGAATAATACACACAGAGCACACAGATACACTGTACAGTAAATGTAGGTTTTTACTTCCAGAAATGTTTAAGCAAAGTCCAAAATAAGCAGTCCAAAGTCATTCACAGGTAAAATCAGTCAGTTTTCATCCAGGGATAATCCAAATATCAAAGTCCAGTGTCAAAAAGCACTTCAGTAACAGACTTACATTAAATCCAGTAATATCAGTCAATTAGAAGAAATGGAGCAACGGCAATACTTTCCAACAGAAGGAAACAGAGATACTCACTCAGACACTCTCTCTTGTGAGATTAAGACTAAAACAATCCAGGTTTCTGGCTCCATCTTATGGCTGTTTGAGAACCCACACCCAATTGCATGCTCTTGCATTCCCTTAAAGATATAGTACTAAAATGTTTATCCTGGTTAATATATTTCTAACCCAAATACCTGTTAGGTGACTTATATTCCTAACAGGAAGTCCCACCCGCAGCCCCTTTGTTGGACCCAGAAGCCTTGCCTGCTGGGCTTTCTGAACAACACAGAGCTGGTTGCACCCAGTCTCCGGAAGGCTGGCTAGGAGTGCCTGGCAGGCTTGGGCTTTTTCCTCGGGAAAGAAAGGCACATTCACTGTTTCCTTCTACGACTGGCCTTGGAGAAGCCTGCCCTCACAATCGACTGGCCTTGGAGAAGCCTGCCCACCCTTTCTTCCAACATTTGTGCAGGGAATCCAGACTTAGAACAACGGTTTGGAGCTTGTTAAGGAGGACCGCTCTGCCCCAGCCATGCATTTTCCAGGGCTGCTTGGAGTGAAAAGCATGTAATATGCTGCTGCTAAGCTCCTCCAGGATTCCTTGTATGAGCTCTGGAAGAAAATTGGCTGATGGTTGGCTGCAGCACACGGAGTTCTGGGTGCATAATCTACTCCTCAATCTCCCAACACTCAAATCAGTGAACTGGAAGAGAGATTCTCCATTCTGTTGGTGAGTACGTATGGACAGTGAGCTTTTTGCTTTTCCCCCCCACATCCCCATCCTGATCGGGCGTGGTGCAGGCAGCCCAATAGAGGCGGAAAACAGAGTTTTACCATCAGCCCTTCTCTTTTTTTCCCCTTAACCTCCTTTTGCCAGCATGCACCAGTCACAATCTTTGAATGGGCTTTTGTCAGCCCAAGGGGCAGGGAAGGGGTTCGGAATGGTACGTAGGAAATTGCCCTGTCTCTGCATTAGCCCGCCTGCGCCGCCCCCACCTTGCCATGAGTGATGTCAAGTTGGCCATGTTCAGTCGCATGACCCCAAGCCATGGCCAACCAACCAGTCACTAGGGTGTCAGCAACCCACCGCTGCAGAGCTGCATGCGGCTCTTTGGGCCTTCTGCTGCAGCTACCTGTCCCATCACTGGCTGCCCCTCACCCTTTCCCTCCCTTCCCTTGCCCGGCCTAAGAAGGTAAGGGCGGGGGATGGAGAAGTGGTCGGGCTTGATTCTTCAGCGCCTCATTCGTGCTGGAGCTTCTCTCTTATGTCTCTCTCATATCTATGTCTCTCTCCCCCCTCTCATTCTCTATCTCCCACCCTCTCTCTCCTTCTCTCTGTATCTCTCTCCCCCCTCTCTGTATCTCTCACCTCTCTGTATCTCTCTCTCTTCCCCTCTCCTTTCTCTGTATCTCTCTCTGTGTGTCTCCGTCTCACTCCCACTCTCCATATCTTCCCCTCTCTGTATCTCTCTATGTCTCCCTCTCCCCCTCTCTATATCTGTGTGTGTATCTCCCCCTGCCCACTCTCTCTCGGAAAGCCAAGGCTGGGCCAAGCTGACAAGCTCTCCTTGGAGCACTTTGCTACTCCTTTTATTTATTCTTTTTGGAAATCTGGGCTGGCTAAGGAACGAGCAACCAGCCATGGCAGAGCCCTGCCTCCTCCCCCTCTCCTTCTCCCCTGGCAACCCCCTGGCTGGCTGTGGCAGGGCCAGGAGGGTGCACATGAGCAGGGAGACCCTCCTCAAACAAGCAGTCAGGCTTGGCCAAAGCTCAGGAAAGATGCCTAGCCAGCTGGCCAGGGGATCGCGAGAGAAGAAGCCTCTGCTGAGGCTCGTGCTCGTTCCTTAGCCTGCCCAGACTTCCAAAAAGAAGAAATAAAAGGAGTAGCGAAGTGCCCCAAGGACAGTATGCCGGCTTGGCTCACCCTAGGCTTTCCAAGAGAGAGAGAGGAGAAAAAGGGGAATACACATGCACACACACAGATACAGGGAGAGGGGGAGAGAGAGAAGGGGAGACACAGGGAGAGACATAGATACAGAGAGAGGGGAAGATAGGGAGTAAGATACAGAGAGAGGGAGACACACAGAGATAGAGAGAGAGGGGAGAGGAGGGGAAAGAGAGACAGAGGAGAAATGGGAAGAGAGGGAGAGAGAGATACGAAGAGGGGAAGAGAGAGATACAGAGAGAAGAAGTAGAGAGTGAGAGGCGCAAAGAGAAACAGAGAGATACGAGAGGGGGAGAGGTGAAAAGAGGGGAGGGGAGAGAGATGCAGAGAGAAGGGGAGAGATAGACATAGGGAGATAAGAGAGGGGGAGAGAGATAGAGAGGGGAGGGGGAAGAGCGAGAGAGTGGGAGAGATACAGAGAGAGGGGGAGACAGGGGAGAGAGACAGAGGGGAGAGGGAAAGATACAGAGAGAGGGGGAGAGGGAAAGAAAGATACAGAGAGAGAGAAAAGTGTTTTGTGGATGGGTAGGCATAGTTATGGGGCCATGTGACTGGGTGGGAGTGATATCAAGTTGGCCACGCCCATCCAGGTTTTGTCGCTCCCAGTGTTGTTTTTTTCTGTGGGGAACGGGTCCAAAATGTGTGTTTAAGGTTGGAGATCTTGTGACTAGGTGAACCGGTTATTAAATTACTTGAAGCCTACCACTGGATATGACCCCAGGATCCTGCAGCCATCATAAATATAAGTCTGTTGTCAACCATCTGAATTTTGATCACTTGACCGTAAGGATGCTACAACATTCATAAATGTAAAAAACTTTCATACTTCACTTTTTTCAGTGCTGTTGTATCTTCGAATGGTTATTAAACGAACTATTCTAAGTTGAGGACTACCCATACATGCATACACAGGTATGTGTGTGTATATGTATGTATATGTGTATATGTATGTGTATGTGTGTGGAGGTAAAGGTTCCCCTTGCACATATGTGCTAGTCGTTCCCGACTCTAGGGGGTGGTGCTCATCTTCGTTTCTAAGCCGAAGAGCCAGCGTTGTCTGATGACGATTCCATGATCATGTGGCCAGCATAACTAAATGCTGAAGGCACACAGAACGCTGTTACCTTCCCACTAAAGTGGTCCCTATTTTTCTACTTGAATTTTTACATACTTTCGAACTGCTAGGTTGGCAGAAGCTGGGGCAAGTAACGGGAGCTCACTTTGTTACGCGGCACTGGGGATTCAAACCTTTCTGATGGACAAGCTCAGCCTCTTAGCCACTGAGCCACCACGTGTGTATATGGTTTTATAGCAATCATATATTACTCATATTCATTTCTTATACAATAAACCAACAATAAAAATATACTTTAAAATAGTACAGTAATACTAGAAAAAAATAATTTAATCCATAATAGTCATTTATGTTTTAGATAATTTCCAAAATATAAATGTCCAAAACACCTAAAATAAAAAGTACCATTATAGTATAAAACCAAGTTTTAAAAATGTTTCTAAATGAAAGCAAAAATATTTGCTTTGGCTATACAGCCCTTGTACACAAGCTTTATAACTGTTCACTTTCTTTTATTGCAATAAATTTCCATGTCTCATATTTATTGAATTTATGTTGCTGCCTGTTTGCCCATGGCGACTCAAGGCGGCTTACACAATGTAAAACCATATTTAAAATAAAAAAACAATAAAAATAACAAAAAGAATCAAATAAATTAATAAAGAACACAATCTGGTGAAAAAAATCACCCCCCAACTCCCACCCCCCGGCCCCAACGACAGCAGATCACATGAGCCAGTTGATGGGCTCCATACGCTCTGGGTTCTCCAGGCCCGCTGGCAGAACCAGGTCTTCAGTGCCTTCTGGAAGAGTATTAGAGAGGAGGTCAATTCTAATCTTTGGGGGAATGATGTTCCAGAGAGAGGGAGCTACCACGTAGAAGGCCCTTCTTCTGAGTCCCACCAGGTGTATCTCCCTTAGGGATGGGACCCACAACATTCTCTGCCTCCCCGCTCTGATGAGTTGGGCAAATGTGACGGGCAAGAGACGGTCCCTCAGATAACCTGATCCCAAGCCATGAAGGGCTTCAAAGGTGACAACCAGCACCTTGAATTGCACACGGAAGAAAATCGGCAACCAATGCAGCTCCCAAAGGAGAGGTGAAACATGAGCACACCAGGGTCTGCACAAAACCATACGGGCTGCTGCATTTTGCACCAACCGGAGCTTCCAGATGTTCTTCAAGGGCAGCCCCATGTAGTGTGTGTTGCAATAACCAAGACGGGAAATGACCAAGGCACGAGTGACTGCGCGTAGGGACTGTTGGTCCAGGAAAGGGTGTACAACCCACAGTTGCGCAAAAGTCCTCCTGGCCATGACTGCCACCTCTTCGAGCAGGAGTCGTGAGTCCAGGAAAACCTCTAGATTACACACAGCGTCTGTTTGAAGTAGTGCCACCCCATCCAAGACCAAAAGTGGCAATTCTCCCTGAGCTAACGAACCCCAAACCCAGAGCCACTTGGTCTTGCAAGGATTTAGTTTCAACCCGTTGCTCTCCATCCAGTCCCTAACAGCCTTCACGCACTGTGAGAGGGAGGACACAGCAAGACTTAACTCACCACGGGCCAAGACATACAGACTGAATATTGGTGATACCTCAGTCCATGGTGATGGATGATCTCACCCAGCATCTTCATATAAATGCTGAACAGGAGCAGAGAGAGTACCGAGCCTTGCAGAACCCCATAAAGCAGTGGGCAAGGGCTGGATCTCTCCCCTCCTATCAACACTGACTGAGAGTGGCCACAGAGGAAGGAAGTGAACCAGGACAGCACAAGGCTTCTCACTCCCATCCCCTGAAGCCACCTCAGGAGAATCCCATGGTCAATGGTATCGAAAGCCGCTAAGAGGTCAAGTAGAACAAGAGTGGATGCACTATCTCCCATCCCACTCCTGCCAAAGTGCAACCAATGCTGTTTCTGTCCCAAATCCAGGCCTGAATCCTGTCTGGTAGGGGTCGAGATAATCCGTTTCATCCAGAAACCTCTGGAGCTGCTGCACGACCACCTTCTCAACAACCTTCCCCAAAAAGGGAAGATTGGAGACAGGTTGGAAATTATCCAACTGGGTGGAATCCAGCAATGGCTTCTTAATAAGAGAGCGGACCACAGCCTCCTCAATGTGCTGGGGCACCATCCCCTCCTGTAGGGAAATATTAATCACCACCAGAGTCTACCCGCCTGTCACCTCCTGGGAAGCTTTCACAAGCCAGGAGGGACATGGGTCTAAAACACAGGTGCTTGCGTGCATACTCCCTAGAATCCTGTCCACTTCCCCAGGAGCAATAGGGTCAAACCATTCCCACATAATAGGGCAAAAACCTGCCTCAGGAGCTTCCACCAGACCAGCAACCACTCCGGCGTCTAATTAGGAACTAAGTCGAGCGATTTTTGTCTTCCAGAAAATCTGCAAATTCCTCAGGGTGCCCCTTCAGGTGGACCTCAATCTCCTCCTTCCCCAGGAGGAGGAGGCTCACCTTAAAGAGGGTCACTGGACAATTATCTGCAGACGCAATTAGTGTGAAGCATTTACACTTCTCCGCACGAATTGCCACAAGGTAGGCCTTAGTAGCAGCTCTTACCCATGTTTGATCAAGTTCATCTCCTGTCTTTCACCAGCGGCTCTCTAGACATTTCCTCATATGTTTCATCTCTCTCAATTCTTCTGTATACCATGGGGCAAAGAGAGGTCTATGGGTGAGGAGAGGTCGCAAGGGTGCAATCATATCCAGAGCCTCAGTCACCTTCCTATTCCACACAGTGACTAAGAGCTCAGCTGGAATTCACAGTAGATCTGCAGTTATAACCCCCAGCTCCTTTTGGAACCTATCTGGGTCCATTAGTTGACGGAGGTAGACCAATCTAGTAGGTCCTGCCTCCCTGGAGGTGCAGCTTTTGAGAAACTCGTTGCCACCAGATTTACCTTAAAGATGGACAATTCTGACTTTAAAACTTTTTCCTGTATTCCTCCCCCCCTTCAACATAAGAGAAAATTCCTATGCAATGTCTAACAGAATTGCTAGATAAATCCTGGAGATGTGTTTTTTGCAATAAATGTGCACATCAAACAAAGCTGTGTATAGGGGCATTAACCAAAAAGAAGACTATAGTAGAATGATGCTAAATTAAAAGAGGGTAGCTGAAGTTAGAAGAGAGGAGATAGGAGAGAATCAGACTGGATGGAGATGAGAAAATGCAAAAGTTGCATGGGTAAGGCATAAAAAAGAAAACTCTTTAATTCATAAAATAAGAAATAAAAATAAAATAAAATGCATTCCATCCCATCCAGATTTAATCTCAGTTTAATCTTCAAATACATCAGTACTTTCCAGAAACCGTCTAAAGTTGAATTGAATCATTGCAACTGGGATAATTTTTTAATGTTAGTTTGAGACCTTTCACTACTCAGGCAGTTTCTTCAGTCAAAGCAAAGCATGTATCAACTCATGCCACACCAACCCCAGGGGTTTCCTCCCCAACCTAGATGATTGAGAATGTTCATCAAGATATTTTCCAGAAGCAGGTTTATACAATAGTCATTTGCATTTCTTTGCTTTCAATAATTTCTTCTATAATTATAAAATTTTTATAATTATAAAAAGTAGCCCCATTTGTCCACTTTAGTTATTTTTAAAGGGAACAGCAGTAAAAATCTAACATATTCAGGAATACATCTACTCTAGAAGATGGGTGGTGATAAAAAAAGCTCTGTGTATATATTCCATCAACTGCAATCATACTATTCTAATCCCATGCCTCTCCCCAAATATTTTTGCATTTTACAGCAAAGCAGTCACCAGCATTCTTCATTTGGTATTTGGAGAAAATAAAGAAACTCCATATAAAATTATTTTGGAGAGAAGAATAATCATTTTCACCTTCAACTTGCAGTTTGTTGAATCTTAAAGGGATCTGAGCACTAAGATTTCCCCTAGCCATTTAAAAAAAACAGGATGTAAACCTATTACATTCTATCCCATAATCTGTCAGAATTGTGATAATTACCATACTGCAAAAATCTGGGCTATCAAATTGACACAAATGGAATATATAAAACATGTGGTTCTACAAAAGAATGATTCAAAGGAAACACAGAAAATTTCTGCGCAGATGCAAGGTAACCAAAAAACAGAGTATTAATTTGAAGGAGGACCAATCCAAAGAAACACCAGCTGGTACTATTCCTACCAAAGCATATAATTTAAAAAAGAACCAGGCTATATGTTATTTACCAACTCTTCACCCTTGCCAACAAGGGTGAAGCAACAGTTTAAAAGAAAAGAAATAATAATGTAACTCTCATACAAATAAACTCTCTTCAAATGTTTTAACCTATTCTATAATATCCATAGAAAAATATTTGGAATTCATTTTATTAAACTAATTCATAACGTTAAGCACTTAACCTATAATGCAATCCAAAGTAACTACATTAACTGCTGTTTTGGGTGCTGATATCACCATAGTGAGGAGCAAAATTATGAATGGCTATTAGAATTTACCTTTTGATTATTTCAGATGCACAAATTATGAAACTGTTATATCCCAGGAAGTTCAAAGCAATGTATTAAAATTAATATACTTTTACATAAAACTGAAACCATTCTCTTATACTTATAATGCAATTGCTGAAATAAAAGTGCCACAGTTAGATGATTTCTTATATTCACAAAATAGGCAACAAAATTAAAATCATTTGCATAAAATAATGTAAATAAAGTAAACAAAATATTTGGTTTGATAGTTTCATCAAATTCCAGCCTGCTGTAAAATTGAAAATAGGTTATTATTTTTATACATAGAAACAGCATTCCAATTTGGATATTCTGCTGACAAGCTTAACTAGGTTTTGCCATTCAAAGTTCTTTAAAATATTAATGTTCAGAATCATATTAACCTGTAATTATTTATCTGTAAAAGACACATTGTTCAAAACTGATTAATGGCTAAGAAATTTCAAGACTACAAGTGCAATGTATTACACTTTGTATTTGTATTGAGTCTCAATAAAGGAGTACAGCAAATTTTCAAAGTTGGTGTAAGGACCTTTGAAGAGATCAGAATTAACGTGTCAATGGAAACACAGCCTAACTTTGAAGTCCCTTGAAGCTCTATTGTTAAAAAGTTATGCCAACAAAAAACATGTTCCAAGTTAAAATTACTTTATTAAATCCAATGGAGATATTTGCATGTACACATCACTGTAACAGAATACAGGACAACAAATGACTCTATACTTAGTCATAGCATATTCTCATTAGTACTTAAACTTCTGTCTGAGCACACCCCAACTTGATATGGCATGCAGGAAGAAGCTGTATCTCTCATGTTAAAACAGGGAGAGATAGAAATCATGATGCAAAAGTACTCTGTACAAGTTTGTTCTCAAAAGAAATATAGGATACGCATATTGCCAACATATATCCGTTCATATCTGAACCTCTCTATCATATCTCTATTCTCAAATTTCATTTTTCAACTAAGTGCAAACATAAGATCCCACAAGAAAGAAGCAAAAAAATAGAAGGTATAATTGGAATATGACTGCTATAAATTTTTCCCATTTCTTTTTTTGTATTTCTTTGCTCCCGGCAATATATGAAAACTATTTTAGACAATTGTATCAGTTAACAATTTCTTTTGGTATTCTCACTTAAATAATACAAAGTTAAGTACAATACCATGCAGAAAAGTGGCTTTGTGCCATTATATTTAGTTCTGTTTTTCAGGATTACAGCCCAGCTACATGAAATTAAGCAGAGTTTTGCTGCAACTCTCAAAAGAGAGAGGAGTCTTTTAGTCATTATACTCTCTTTAGCAAAAAGAGGCTAATGTAAGTACATTGGAAAAGCGTCACTGGTAGTTTTCAAGCCCTAATTCTCAAGTATTTATTGAGAATCTAAGGTTACAGACCTCTGTGCAGCAGCTGATATAATTCATTCTCCTTACAATTTCAATATTACTCTTTCTGCAACATGTTCCAAAGAAAAGTTGGAAGGGACAGGAATTTGTCTACTTTGACACTGTGTGCTATTTTCAGTTACATTGATCATTTAGGTAATATATCTATAAAATAAATATTTATATACGTCTAATTTGTCTGTCACATCTGCTCTCTTTTGCTACCCAATTTCCAATAAAAGTTATGAGTAGGTTTCTAACATCTCGAATATAGATAGGTATGGACAAAGTGGGATATTATACAATCAGAAATCTCAGATAACCAACTGGCCTAGTAATAGGTATGACTACAGGGGTCAGTCAATGTAAATGTAATTGGGGTTATATAAAAATAAAATGGACCATACTGTTCTTCCTTGACCATGCACCAAGGAGATTTTTTCTTCCTGTCCTACAAATCAAACATATCAGAATTTAATTTTACAGCCATCTGCATGTCCCATACAGTTGATACAACCCTCTTCATTCTCAAGATTATGGCTAGGTCTACTGAGTTGAAATGAGAAAAGGTACTCACTCTGCTGTTGAACAGTGAATGTTGCTCTGTAGAATTTGCAGTATAGTGTGTTTACTATCTCTACCACAATATCCAATGAACACCATATATTGCACTATTTGCCTGAAACATACAAACTCTCGTTTTTCATCTTTTGTGATGTCTTAACAGAGCTATTTCCAACTTCTGGAATCTGACTATGATTCCTAGCTCCTCTTCTGGCTTTTCTGTCAGGTGGCTTTGCTCTATCATTAATCTATCAGCAAGGGGTGGGTTTCTACCAGTTCTGTCCACCTCTGTAGAACCGGTAGCTCTGAAGAGCAGCAGACATAGAACCGGTTTCTATGTCTGCTGATGTTTTCGCCCACCTGGGCTGTTACCTGATCTTTATTTCCTGATTTTTCAACTTCAGCTGATGAACGAGGCACAGCTGCAGTTAAAAAAGCAGGAAAAGAGGGCTGTTTCAAAGGCTGCTTCTCTGTACATAGCATGCTGATGATGATTTACAGGCGTGCGGCCCACAGCGTGCAGGGAAGTTCGTAAATCCCGAACCGGTAGTTAACCCTGTCGTATCCCACCCCTGCCTATAAGTCCTTGTCCCGGGAAGCCTGCATAATAGTAGGTCAACCTATTCTCCAATGTACTTGAACGCAGGCAAGAAGCAATGGATGGAAACTAATAAAGGAGACAGCCAACCTAGAATTAAAGAGAAATTTCCTGACAGTTAGAACAATTAACCAAATTGAACAGCTTGCCTTCAGAAGTTGTAGGTGCTCCAACACTGGAGGTTTTCAAGAAGAGATTGGACAACCATTTGTCTGAAATTATTGGGTTTCTTGCCTAAGCAGGGGGTTTGAGTAGAAGACCTCCAAAGTCCCTTCCAACTCTATTATATTTTTGTTTTATTAGTACAACAAAGAGGTCTACAATGCCTCTGCTATACTGACAATTATTTTTTGCATGTTACAGTAGCAGTATTATTAGTAAACTATGTGGAGATTTATAACTTTGCATCTTGAATGGGGAATTCTCTTTTTCTGAATAAATTTTTGCCATGAGAGTGATTGTAGTGTCAATATAGTATATGTATTTAACTGGCCTGGATGACATGAAAATATTTTCTCATTGACACATGTGGACTAATTTATTTTTTCTGTCCCTGACACATCATCATGTTTACCAATGCCACGTACTACATATACTATAGGAATGATTGCTTGGCAAAACTGCTATGTTGACTTATTTTAATCAGCTGTTTTTTCTTAACTTTACATATAAGTATTATTACAATTTACTGATAACTTTCTGAAAGTATCTATTTGTCAAGTAAGTTGTTGGATGCAGGAATGGATAAAAATATAGAAAGTATCTAAGATGAACTATTTTAAAGTTAAAATACTTTAGTTGAATTGTTTAGCCATTCATTTTTGAGCAGATTTATTAAGACATTCATTCTGTAAAATTTTATTCTTGTAACTATTGTCAAAATAAACTTTTAAAAAGACACCAGTTTTTTGACAACAAACTTAACTTTTTAAAAATAACTTCCATGGAAATCTAGTTTAGTAATTATGGATGTAGAATTATACAGTACATCACAGAAGTTGAGTACATCCCCTCACATTTTGTAAATATTTAAGTATAACTTTTCATATGACAACACTGAAGAAATGGCACTTGGCTACAATGTAAAGTAGTGAGTATACTGCTTGTATGACAGTGTAAATGTGCTGTCCCCTCAAAATAACGCAACACACAGACAATGTCTAAACTGCTGGCAACAAAAGTGAATACACATCTAAGTGATAATGTCCAAATGGGGCCCAAGTAGCCATTTTCCCTCCCCAATGTCATGTGACTTGTTAGTGTTACAAGGTCTCAGGTGTGAAGGGGGAGCAGGTGTGTTAAATTTGGTGTTATCACTCTCTCTCATATACTGGTCACTGGAAGTTCAACATGGCACCTTATGGCAATGAACTCTGAGGAGCTGAAAAAACAAATTGCTGATGTACATAAAGATGGCCTAGGCTGTAAGAAAATTTCCAAGACCCTGAAACTGAGCTGCAGCACACTGGCCAAGACCATACAGCAGTTTAACAGGACAGGTTCCACACAGAACAGGCCTTGCCATGGTCAACCAAAGAAGTTGAATGCTCGTGCTCAGCATCATATCAGGAGATTGGCTTTGGGAAATAGATGTAAGAGTGCTGCCAGCATTACTGCAAGAGGTTGAAGGGGTGGCGGTGGGGGTCAGCCTGTCAGTGCTCAGACCATACGGTGCACGCTGCATCAAATTGGTCTGCAGGACTGTTGTCCCAAAAGGAAGCCTCTTCTAAAGATGATGCACAAGAAAGCCTGCAAACGGTTTGCTACAGACAAGCAGACTAAGGACATGGATTTCTGGGACCATGTCCTGTGGTCCGCTGAAACCCAGATAAAATTATTTGGTTCGGATGGTGTCAAGCGTTGTGGCGGAGTACAAAGACAAGTGTGTTTGCCTACATGGTGGTGGGAATGTCACGGTCTGGGGCTGCATGAGTGCTGCCGACATTGAGGAGCTACAGTTCATTGAAGGAATCTTTAATGCCAACATGTTCTGTGACATACTGAAGCAGAACATGATCCCCTCCCGTTCGAAACTGGACCGCAGGGCAGTACTCCAATATGATGACCCCAAACACACCTCCAAAACGACCACTGCCTTGCTAAAGATGCTGAGGGTAAAGGTGATGAACTGGCCAAGCATGTCTCCAGACCTAAACTCTATTGAGCATCTGTGGGGCATCCTGAAATGGAAGGTGGGGGTGTGCAAGGTCTCTAACATCCACCAGCTCCGTGACATCGTCATGGAGGAGTGGAAGAGGACTCCAGTGGCAACCTGTGAAGCTCTGGTGAGCTCTATGTCCAAGAGGGTTAAGGCAGTGCTGGAAAATAATGGTGGCCACACAAAATATTAACACTTTGGGCCCAATTATCACTTAGGAGTGTATTCACTTGCCAGCAGTTTACACATTAATGGCTATGTGTTGCATTATTTTGAGGGGACAGCATGTTTACACTGTTATACAAGCTGTATACTCACTTTACATTGTAGCCAAGTGCCATTTCTTCAGTGCTGTCACATGAAAAGATATACTTAAAATATTTACAAAACATTGAGGGGGTGTACTCACTTCTGTGATATACTGTATATAAACATCCCAAGTATTATGGACAGTAGGATATTAATTAATATCAGCCCTAGATGAAATGTACTTCAGAATTTCCATGTTTCTTCTATTTTAAATCAAAGGACATTGTATTTGTAAGTACACAGCAATATTAAACATATTTAGGTCCATTTTGTGTGAACTCTGTTTACACAACTTCAATTTAACTCCATCAGTATACTACAGGTGCTTCTGGTAACATATTACTCTTTTGAACCAATAATAAGGAATTAGTAATATTCTTAAATTATCTACTGCTCGATGTCGGTCAACTTTGGTTGCATCTATTCTATACAATACTTCCTAGTTGGTCTATATAGAAGGACAATTAACAATTACCTTTACATCATCAGTTATTATTCATAATACATGTATACCCAAGTCATGGTCTATATCTATTCAGAACTCAATAATATTGACAAATATTTTTACACAAGCATTTTTGATATTCAATTATCCAAGTAAACAAAATTCATCAGGCCAGAATCATAATATAGGAACCACCTCTGCCTTAGAAAACATATACAAATAAAATTGTACTTTTTAACCTGTAAAATACAGGCAAAAAGTACTGCAACATATCTACGAATCCATCTTTTTAGGAGAAGTATCATTTTACAAAATTTATAGATGAACTATCAGGATCAACTAGCAATATCTACTCATCTTAAAACTACTTGTCACTAACAACCAAAGTGTTTGTGGGACACCAACGCTGTGGCAACAAAGTGAAGAATCTGTAAAATCTTTTTCTTAGCAGTGAGAAAGTTATTTAAATTGCAGTTTAATTTAAATTGTAGTTTAAAATGAAGACCATACTTGCAGAGATACTAGAAACAGTAGCCCAATATAGCTAAATAGAGAAGCCTAATCCATATAATCTAACATGCCTAATGCAAGCAAAAGTTAGCAGAAGATATATAGAATATGTCTGAACATATCTAGGAGTAAATATGTCTGATCAAAAACCTAAAGAATTTTGTGACACTTTACAAAGTAACTAATAAATTACTACATAAGCTGCATAAAGCAAAGTTCACTTTAATGGACCAATTCCTGTTTGAGAAAAAGGATGTATCATTCTCTCTCTCTCTCTCTCTCTCTCTCTCACACACACACACACACACACACACACACACACAAACATAAACTAATCAGGAATACCAACAAAAATAATGGTTAATACAGTACTTTAATAATTTGCTTTCTACCAAAAATCTCAATATGCTTACCCTAAGTAATTTGGTGGCAGATTAACTAGGGGGGGGGACAGTAAACTCTGATATAAAACATTATTTTGAGATGACTCTTGTGTTAAAGTATTCCCCATTAAAATGTAAAAATAACCCATATTGTTTGTATTGTTACATCCAAGTTTAATATGTAACAAGGACTATAGTATACAAAAGTTTTGTCATCTTAAACACTGGGTTTTGTATCATTTTCAAAGCCAATATACAGTTTGAAATACCACAGAACTTTCCTTTGAGTAATAAGTGTTCTGATTAAACTTTTAATCAAAATATCAGACATCTTAAGGCACTCAAGTTTCCTTTTTCTCCAAATTTCTAAAATCTGGTTAGACTATGCCTTCTTATGTCAGGCATACTCTGTTTTTCAATATTCTGTATGTTGCCTTGATCTAGAAAAGTCCCTTGGTCCCACTAGCACCTCTAAACATATTATGTACTACATACGTGCTATTTTTTAAAAAAATATTAAAAGTATTTCTAAAGTAAAGGTCTCTGTTTCTTAGGCGAGGGATCCAGCATTGTCTGGAGAAAGCTGTTACCTTCCCTCCGAAGTGGGCATTTCTATTCCCATTTGCATGCTTTCAAACTGCTAGGTGGGCACCAGCTGGCAGAAGTAACTGGAGCTCACCGCACTGTTTCCAACCCGGGCTGTCAGTTTTCCAACTGACAAGTTCGGTGTCTTTAACCACTGAGCCTGTATGCCCCTTGAAAAGTATTTCTATAGTGGCCATATAACCAGATTAGCGGTGTTCAAAAATATAAAAACAATCAATATAATAAAACCCTCCCAATGCAAAATAAAATACCTCCTGCGAAAACATAAAAGGAACAGACACAGCTCAACCACCATTAAGCTTTGAAAACCTGATTGAAAAAAAATGTTTTCACAGCTCTATAAAATGTCAGCAATGATGGGACTAGGCACCTTTCTGGGGTAATGTATTCCAAAGCAGAGGGACTATCACAGCGAACATCTGGCTTCTGGTCCATGACCACTTTAGGTCCTAAGGGGAGAAACCTTGAGTATTATTACTAATTAAATAACCTTCATTATATTTCAATTTGTTTTAGAACCAGCTGTAAAAATTGCTTACTGCCTACACAAATTATTTCCCCAGCACTCCAGAACCAAGAATGTCATTCCTTCATTTATCAAAGCATAACATATAGACTGCTAAAGCCATTCACAAATTTTAAAATACTCATGGTATTTGTATGTTCTATTATTTGGAATGGGAAATACAAGTCAAGTAGAGATTAGAGATACCAGCCATTTTATCATTGCTTATTTGCTCACTTATTATGCAATATCGGGTTTTCAATTCAATTGTATAGAATGTGAAGGATGTGTATGTGTATTTTTATAGTTATAATGTACACTGAAGATGGCATTTAATTTCATTGTACAAGGTGCAATGACAATAAACTAAACTAAATCCCTCAGGTTGCTGATAAACAGAAAAATATTAATTTAGTCCTCTCATAAATGATCTCAGTTCCATAGCATGTCTTAAGCCACTAAAATAGCAGAATATCTTTCTGAAACAATTCTAATATTTTTTTACTTAAGAGGTATAGCACATATTGAAAATACTTCTAAGATTAAAGGAATGGAAATGGCAGTCATAAAAAATAACTAATCAACAACAAGTCAACAACTATGAAACTCTATTTTAAATACACCAGCTTGTTTAGAACAATTACATTTGATCCAACAGTTCAATAAAATATAAATTTGATAAATAAGCTTCAAAGTTAGTATTCCCTTATTGAATCATGCTGGCTATAATCCTAATCTACCATAAATATTAATTTGACATACTTTTAACTATATAACACGATATTAAAAGGTACCCAAGACATGAATATATAGAATATGTAATTTGTTCATAAAACATTTGATCAATGGTTGATGGATATTGCAAATGAAAAGAATATTCCAACCTTGACTAGTTTCATTCTGATATTTTCACTTCTTCTAGTCTATGCTTCTATGGGGAAATTTACATCACACCAAAACATTCCAAGCATCTAGAATGCTAGTCATACTTCTAACATCATACAGTACTTTAAAAACATGTATCAATAGCCATGCTAATATCTTATAGAGGTCCATCAAAAGAAGGATTAGGTGCACTAACAAAAAGCATTTTTGTTATATCATTCATTCACTGCACTACCCTTAGATGAACAATGAACAAAAATGGGATGTGAAGAGAAATAAAAAATGCTTATAAGTAATGTGGCTAGCATTATATAATACTCTTCATTATAAATTTGATATTTTTGCCCTGTGGCTTGCAGATGTTAAGTATATTTATCTTCGACACTTAGTAGTAGCAAAACCCACTATCTTGAAAGACAGCCAGTGTGATATGATAGTTAAGGTATTGGACTACGTCAGTGATGGCAAACCTTTTCGGCACCAAGTGCTCAAACCGGAATGTGCTCGCACATGCGCATATGCCAGAGTGCCCGAAACCTGAAGACCAGCTGGCCAGCGTGCATGTGCATGCCGGGAATCAGAAGAATAGCTGGCAATGGCATGCGTGCCCACAGAGGGCGCTCTGCATACCACCTCTGGCACATATGCCATAGGTTCACCATCATGAGACTAAGTCAATGAAGTCCCTTATCTACCTAAAGCATGAAAGAACACCAGATAACTTTGGGAAAATGTTTTTTCTCAGTCTAATATATTGCACGGAGCTCGTCTTGCCAATATAAAATGAGAAGATTCTCATTTAAGTTACACTGAGTCATTGAAGAAAGAGGACATAAGTTTAAAAATAAATAAAATCATGTAAATATGTTCAGTTTAATAGTGTGTCTCTTTCTGAAAAGCACTTTACAACCACAAAGATCCTTTTGTAAAATAAAGCACAATTGTTTACCTGAGAATTAGGTGAAAGGAAGCCACTGTACATCTCTCTAACTTGAAAACTTAGATTTATATAATACAAGTAAACCCCTAATCAATAAAATATGTGATTAGGAATTGAGATGGGAAAAGTAAGCTTTAGAATCTAGGTTGATCACACTACAACACGTATCAACAATATGAAGTTTATATTACTACAATTATTCAAACACGTGAAAATAAAGATTGTTCAAGTTCTTCCTCAAAAGGTTTAAAATATTGTTAAATTTATTAAATAAATCCATGAATAATATTTCTCACTCTTCAAGCTTTCTCCATTCAGGAGCTCTGAAGTTTCATTATACTCTTGCAAAGAACAATATTAAAAGCGACTTTTATTTTCTAATATTGATCTAATAGTACGCTTCACTATCATACTATATGAAAATTCAGTGGATATGTCTGCTTTGAATAAAGAAGAATCTGAAACAAAAAAACTCATTCAAAATTATTGTTTGAATATTACAACATTCAGATATGTTCTTGATATATTCCTAATACATAAAAAACCACTAAGAAAATACTAGGACCAAATATTTTAAGCTAGATCTATTAAAAGACCACAGTACAAAACTGAATTTTCAAACAATGTTTTAGAGAGAAGAAAATACAAAATGAACACCCAGATTAAAGAAAAGACAAACAAATGAACTCTCAATTCAAGGATGCTTATTATCTCAGTTTAGACAATTGGGTATAAAATTGCAATTGAAATGGTTCAATTTTGTTCTAGGTTTGAAACTCCTAAAAAGGCATCTTAATGTTCAATCTCTAATATAAATCATGTGGCTCTATTTATTAATAAAATATATTTTAAAAATTATGGATTCTTTAATCTTGTTATTTAGACTATTTAGAAATAAAAGTACAAAACTGCAAAAAGTAAATACACAAAAACTATATATGTGCACACCTAAGAAATTCTACAGAAGAATTTCCAGACTTTCTGATAATTCAATAACTCTATACTATGGCTGTGAACTCTGCAGCTTCCAACTGGAAGTCAATCTAGGACAACCAAAACAACTATACCAATAGAATTGCATTTTCTCAATCAGAATAATTTTCAGCAGATTTCAAATTATTAGAATCTGCATATCATAAAAGACTGCAGCTGCTTCTTATATTGACAGAGGTGTGAGATAATATCTCATATTTATGTTACAAACTCCCAAACTCTTTTTTAAAACAATGGTCACAATTCATAGAACTGGATTTCTAAACTAAAGTACAGTTAACACATCTTCCAGTATAAACTACCATGTAATTTGTAAATATATTTTCAGTCTTTCGAAAAAAACAAGAAAATCACCATGACAATTCTATTTTTTTTAAATGAAGTCTCTAAAGGGTACAAGACCAATTGACTAGGATTGCAACTGAATATTTAAAAATCATTTCAAAAATCATTTGAATGTTTTTTTTAAATCTATATTTATGTGCAACTAAACCAACATCTGACCAGCAATACTCTTGATAACAATGTGTACATACAGTCTTTAAAATAATATCACTCTCCAAAGAGCAAGAATGCCACTTCCTTATTAAAATGAAATTTTTAAAACCCACTACTTTATATTTTCTTAGGAAAGCAATTAAAATATTAATTCGTATTAATAAAAAGCTCACATCAACTATTTGTGCACCCTGTGCGCCTGAACTTTAATGCTGGTAGAAATAGTAGGCAATTCAAAAACTTCAAACATAAAAGCCTTTCAGCTGGCAAGAGAACACAATTTTAATATGTTTTAGAAAGTGAAGTTATTTTTTTTTATTTTGCATAAATTGAAATATTGTTCAAAGCTTAATGCCACTGCTTCAAGAGACCTGATGGCACTTACCGCAAGTAATACTGTTTTAAAGCGAAGGCAGCATTAGAACAACTTCTGGGAAAGTTAAATGCTTCCACTATTTCTCCCCACTGATTCTTCTCAGATACCTGTCAAAAATAACACACAGAGATGCAGAAATCCACACACAGACACGCAACCGTCTTTGATTGCCATCAAAAGGGCTGCCATGAAACAAACAAATATGATAAAGATTTAAAAAAATGATAGGATCTGGATTTTCTATTCTTACTGACAGTCACCAGCGATACAATATTGCTCTTCCCCTTGTGTTTTACATTTCTTTTATGGAGTGAGAAGGTGAACGGATTTTATTCTGTGGAGAGGTTTGTTTTTGTCTTAGCTACCTGGACAATAACCAATCGGGAGTTCCTCTGTTGCCTGCTTTTAAATCCTCCCGCGGTCCGTTAAAACCCAAAGAAGTTGAAAATGAGCCAAGGAAGTCTCGGTGGGGTCCGACCCCACCAACTGAGGGTGCAGGAAAATCGTCCCGCTGAGTCTCCCCCCTCCGCAAGCTCGACAGATACAGAGGCCTTTCTTTTGAGGCCTACATTTCTGTCCCTAGTCTTGAAGCCTAAAGATGGCTATTTGATTACACATCGTCTTGGCTGCCCCTTTTGTTATTTCTCCCCGGAAGGGGCTCCGAGGGCAGCGCCAAGTCCCCCCCACGGCAGCGAGGATCATTTCCTAGCCCAAGCTCCGTGCCGATTATCGATGTTAAACATGCCCGCTAATTTTGAGTTCCACTAAAACTGCGCTCAGACTCTGTGCGAGGCGCGCGCACACACACACACACACACACACACAAGCGGAAGAAACTGCCTCTAAACACAACCTCCTCCACTCGCCTTCTCCCCAGAAAAGGAGGGAACGAGCCAAATATCGAGGGCAGAGGGAAAGGGGACACGAGAAGCTGCCTTCGACATCCCTGAATCCCCCCTTTTCAGCTCTTCCTCAACAAGGCCGAGCCGCCAACCTACCTTGCCTGCTTCCTTCTTCCACTTCCCTCCTTCCCAAGCCGGCTTGAAGAACGACCGATCCCGACCCCCCGCCGACCGCCTTTCCCCCCAGGGTCGAAAGAGAGTTTCGAGAGGTTAGTGGGAGGAAAAGCCACAAGAAAACTTCCACTCACCTTCCCAAATCCGCCTAAAGTGGTGACTCGGGTGTAGAAAGCGTGAAGATCCAGCTCCCTTCCACCCACCACAGGGATCTTCTTAAAAGGAGACCTGGCGAGAGAGAGAGAGAGAGAGAGACAAACAACTTATCAACTCTGCCCCCCCTTTTCTCCCCTCGCAGGGGGCCGCTTCGTCCTTCAGGGCAGAGGCTGGAAGTTAAAAATCGGTCGGTTTAAACAGCCTCCCACACCACCATCCCCTTCCATCTCCCCATTTTCCTTACCCTCTGCTGTGGTGAAACTGCCGCAGCTCGTCCAGAAAAGCGAGTCCTTTTCTCCGATGGTCTGGTTGGTTTTTACCGGCCGAGTTTGCCATTTTCCCCCCTCGGATTTAAAAAATTTGGGTTTTGTCTCCTTAAAAAAAGCCAATAGAAAAACAACAATCCGCGGCTCCTCCTTGCCTTTAAGAGATCCAGGTTCCTGTACTCGGCCGGGGATCAGCCATGGAGATGGGCTTGTTAAAAAAAGAAAAGAAAGAAAGAAAAGTTTAAAAGGAATAAGAGAAGCCGAAGAGTGGTAAATTGCAAGTCCTGTCTCCACACAACGCACAGGGAGGGAGAGGGGCACCTCTCGGTAATTCTTGCTGCCGCCGCCGCCGCCGCCGCCGCCGCCTGCCTGCTGCTCTCAACACCACAAACCCAACCAAGCCAGCTCGCACATGAGACTCAACATGGTGCTGCTGGATCACACAATGAATTGGGTTAGTATTGTGGTAGGGTGGGGGTTGGTGAGGCTGGAGTGAGGTACTGACAGTGTATGTGTATTACAGACGCGAATCCATGAAATCTCCCCTCTCCCTTGCTCTCTCACATACAGTCTCGCGCGCGCGCGCGCACATATATACACACTGTACAGCGGCGGCGGCGGCGGCGGCGGCAGCAGTAAGATTCACTTCTCTTCAGACAAAAAGATCTGAGGCAGCCGTGCTGCTGCCTAGGCGAGAGCGCAACACAGCGAACCCCGGCGGTCAGCCGAGGCACTGCAAAAAGCAGCTTCGAAATGGCAAAAGCCAGGCTTGCCAACGAGCAGTTCCTGGCGGGGAACAATAGGCTTCTCTCGCGGCTAAGGGCTCATCTGCAATGTGCCGCAAACTTCACACAAAGCCGGGCGGAAAGAGAAAAGGTAGGAGAGAGGAAGGGCTACTACCGGTTGTTCCAGGGTTAGGGGCAGAGGAAACGTTCCATTCTTTCAAACTTTAACCAGATGGAATACTTAACTGAAAGATAAAAAAGAAGAGGAGGGGAAGAGAAAGACTATGTATTTTTGAATAAATATAGCCACTGTGTTTCTTTAAATAGTAATATCCTTTAATAGATTTTAGAAATTTTAGATAAAGGTACATTTTTAGTGAAGTTATTTATAATGCATATTCCCATCTATTTCTGCAAATAATCTAAAGTAATCATTGGATAATTCTGACTCCTAGAATTAAGAGTGAATCATAAGAGATATTAAAAAGTTTAATAAAATGTGATTTCTTGAGACTCCCTAAAATTAAAAAGTTACAAAATATATTTAAAAATTTTCTATATATTAAACCAAACACATGTGATAAATATAGCATAATGATGAAGCCTATCAATTTAAATCTCATCCAGGCAGGGAATACTAATTCATATTAAGGAAATATGTTCTGCAGTTCTACCTCTTGCAATGGAGGTAAAAAGATTAAACACTCTGAATCCTTGAAATATTGTAGAGTACTGTAGAAGGCAGATTCCCTTAGACAATATTTGTTGAGGTAATTCATGCTATAAATGATAATTATATTGTATGTGTGTGTGTGCAGGGAGTGTCCAGTAATCATATAGATATTATTGCTAAAAAGTATAATCAAAACTCAAGGTTTCTTAATCCAAACATGCTGTGCATCTTGAATGTTGCATACCTAATCATGTTCTATATAAGCAGAAGAGATTTAGGAGCCATAAAAGATAAGTGTCGGAGGAATTATAGCAGGGATGTACTCTTTTTTGTTCTGTCTGTCTGTCTGTCTCTGGATGCTGCTAAACCACATCTCCTAGCACCCCTTGCTATGGCCATATTGGCTTGGACTCAACTTTAAGAAGGCTATAAGTGTCTCGCCTTGATTTATAGCAATTATAATAGTGTCTGATTATATACAATAAGGAGGGAATTTGTTTTTCAGAATGAGTAAGTGATTGGAAAAGAAGGAAAAGCATGTAAACCAAAGTTTTAATCTTATACACAACTGCCTAGGATTCAGTTTCAATTACTTCACTGACTTCATTGTAGCAATATATAGGAATGGCATAATTGATCTTAAGAATCAAGGGGAAATAAGGGGAAAACAATCACAATAGTGGCTCAAATTAGAATTCTTAAACTGTATGTATGGAATTGAAGAATGTTTTTGTTCTGAGTAGGGATGTCAAACTGGCAGCCCATGGGCTGGTTGCATCACGTGCAGGCCACTCCTACCCCAGCTCCTTGAAGGGGAAAAAAATGACATGAAACGTCACATGATGGCAATGTGATGCCACCAACTACAATTTGGTTTAAAAACTGATTCCAGTAGTTTGTGAACTCAGGAGATCTGGGCAAAGATACCATAATAAATGAGAATATTTGTAGCTTAGGGGTGACATGAGGGGTCCTTGGTGGTATCTGAGCTTGTTTTCTTGCAAATGTTTCATTACCCAAACTAGGTAACGAAGAGTGCTGCTGTTTGGGTAATAAAACATCAAGAAAACAAAGCTTAGAGAGCACCAAGGATCCAACAAAGATACCAATATTCCCTTTAAAATTTAGATTGTATTTCTTCAGGAAATTAAGTCAAAATCCACGATTTTTCAGTTCGATTGCAGTTTCATATTGAAAACGAGAAAGTGATGTAATAAGATGCTTGGTGAGAAGTGTCTTCGACATATTGTAGCAAAACCTTTTAGGAGTACATACCAGCTTTTTAAAAAAATGCTATAAATGCTTGTATAATTTCTATATCAAACGTTGCAGAAATTTCTAGCGACAGTATCCAGGCGGAGATATCTCCGCTTTTTAACGTAATAATACCTGCAGAAATGTTCAACATCAGCCTAGTACTGTAAGTGACCGGTATCCGATTAAAAACGGAAGCTCGATCATTCCGGGAGAGTCATCAACAGTCCTCGAATGACTCAAAAACTAGGGGTCTCCCTCTCACCACGCTTGGCAGAGGTGAGTGAGTCAGTTTAAATTTGTATACTCTAGCGGCAGGAGCAGCCAAGGCAAAGATAGGCAAATTGAGTACAGCATGAGCAGAAAGGTTTCCTTGGCTGAGCGCAGCAGTTGCGCACATCCCTTACGTAAGTGTCAGCTGAGGATTCCCTGGAGGAGGTCATTTTAATTCAACCATTTAAAGACCCCAAGCAGCCGTTCCAGCGCACCTGCCTTATTGCTACCCGCAACCTCGGGCCAAGGAAGCTGCAGCAGCGGACCCCATGCCAAGGACCGCTTGAGGCAGCTCTTCACAAAATGGCGGCGCCCACGGGAAGAGAGCCCCATTTTGTGCCCGTAAAGCTGTCAGCAGAGGCGGGCTCCACTTAAGGGGGCAGGGGAGCAGAAGGCGGTGGCCAGTTCACGAAGTGAACGACGGATGAGAGGCGCTTTGTAAGAGATCTCGCCCAGCCCTTCAACGGGGCTTTACGTAAAAGCCCGAGAGCCGAGGCAGGCGGAGCTAGCAAGCGAGAGCCATCCGGAGGATTGCGAGCAATCAGTTGTGCTCCCGCTGGTCTTAGACAGGACTTATTCTTGCTGGGGAGTCGTTTGGGTTGGCGGCTGCTTTATTTTCTCTTTGGATGCGTGCCTTGTGGATTTTTCTTAATCCGGCAGAAACTCGTCAGCCTCGCGATCGGTGACTTCCTCCCCTTCCGCTGCGACGTAGGTCTTTATATGGGGGAATTAGATGCCGGTCACAACAATGGGATGAAATAAGCGATTGTCTTTTGCTATTTTCTGGGTTGTTTTCTTTCATGTCTCGGGTTATTTCAGCTTCTTTTTAACTAGCTTAGCCTGTGTAACTTTTTCCTCCTAGTTCTCTTCCTTTCCAAAGCAGCGTCTTTCTTTTCAAAAGGATGAATGAGTGGTTTTAGATTGTATCATTAATCATGATGTCACGTTTGGAACGAATCTCTGTTTCTTTGGAATTTACTGCTCCTTTCTGAATATATCGCTTTCTTAGAACGATTCTCCCCAAGTTGCAATATTGGCAAGCTTGTAAAATGTAATTGCGCCTGTGTGAGAATCTAATTTCTTTTTATCAGTTTGCATTTTTAAAGGTTTGGTTTTTTTAAAAAAAGAAAAAAGAAAGAGAAACATAAAACCCTTGATCTTTACTTATCATCTCTCCACTGTAAAATAATTAGTAAAGGGTAAAAAATAATTGGAAACTGCTATATTGTTGGGAAGTAGAGGCTGTCAAAATGGTATGAAATCCACCTAATATCTTTATCCTATAAAGATCTTTATCCCATAAGGATATTAAAATGAAAGGTTATGAAGGGCCTTGGTTTGTATGAGGATATAAATTGTACTTGATTTGGTGCTAGTATGAAAATAAAAGCTAATTTGGAATATTGGCTAAGAGATATATTGTTAATTTCTTACCAGTGTTGTCCTTGTTATAATTTACAGAAATATATAGATCACAGATACTTTGCCTCAGTCTTATGTTTATTACTGTATAAAGGATAATATGAAAAAACCCACTGAGGCTGCTTTCCTAGTAAGAAACAGTATCTACTTTTCATTGTTTTATGAAAATATTTGCTACTTTCTGCTTGCAATTTAGCCGTTTTAAGTGCCTCTTGGTTTTATTCTGAAGTATATGGACTGTTCAGAGCTTGTGTTTGGTGAGTGCTTTTAAATATGCTTTGTTAATAATGAACCTATGAAGTTTGCTTCTATGTGGCTCATATCATGTATCATGTTGTGCTGGCTTCAATACAGTTTACTCCAGGGGAAATATGCAAAAGATTTGCTTTTAACAATATGCACTTTTTCCTAGAGTTTTTACATGCATCTTAAGGACATCTAGTTTTTATAGGTATTTTATTCAATTAGGTAAAATGCTATTGATCAAGCATCTTTTTATACTAGCAAAGCATTCCCTACTTATGTAACCTTGTTAAAAACTTAAAAATGCTCTTTTGGAGAACTTGGTTGTGAGTCATTTTTTGTATACTTAATAAATTGTAATGTACTGTGTATAAAAGGTAAGTAATTAAATAAGTGGAACTAGAAAGGTAAGCATAGGATTGATCTGTTTAGAAGTAATCTTCCTGAATCTGATAATTTTTTTAAAAAATGGTGAAAACATCTGGTCCTTTAGGCTAATAGATAAAACCTATAAATTGAGTTATGTTTAAAAAACATAACTGTTTGATTATGATATCTAGACAATAAATATAGCTAATTTATGTAAGTTTGATTGCTGAACTGCCAGAATGCTTTTGTTTACAAAATTTCTTATGTGATCTTTTTATACTCTTATTATCTTGATTAAACTTGAACAATATTGTTGATATAAGAGTAAATAAAGAAATCTTACTTTTGACTGGGGGACCTGTAGGAACTGAAATTTGTTCATGGGATATCAGGAGGAGATATTTTCTTAAAGAATTAAGGTATATCATAGTTTCTTCAAGACCTTGTATTTGGCTAAATTACTCCCAACAAACAAGGGATAATCACTAAAGGTTAAGGGCTGTTATATTTTATCGTACATGCCTCTTTGCACTATTGACCATTAACAAGAGATTTTTTCTTCTTCTGTTCAATTATGTCCAATTCTTGGAGACTGCCTGCACAATTTCCTACAGTTTTCTTGGCAAAGTTTTTCAGGAGTGCTTGTCATTGCCTCTTTCCTAGGGCTGAGAGAGAGTGACTGGCCCAAAGTCACCCAGCTGGCTTTGTATCTAAGGCCCAATTAGAATTTACTGTCTCCTGGTTTGTAGCCTGATACCCTACAACTACATCAAATTTGTTCTCCATTAATAGTATAGCTTAGGTTACAATAAAAGTTAAGTTTGTCTCAAACTTTTTAAAAAATATTTTTGACTTGAAACATGAGGTAGCTTTAAATTCTTGGATCAAAGGTCTAAGAAAAGAATGAATTTTCTTTGTGAAACAACCTTTAACATTGGTTTTATTAAGGTCATTAATGAGAGATTCTATTGGCTTATTTTTTTGCGAGGCAATTGCAATAGTAGGTTGACTATTACTTTTGTTAACGAGAGGAGACTGTATAATGGAAATAAGATTGGCTTTGAAAATATATGAAACATTAATTTCACTTTACATGACTGCTATGTTTTCTGGACCAAATATCCTATTTAGAATCATGGAAAAATAGGCAGGGTAGCAAAATTATCAGTACAGTTGCCTTTCACTAATTATATACTAAGCCTAGCTAGTCATTGCAGCTCAATACTGAGAGCTGATTTTCAATTTTTCCTTATTGTGTAATTATTAAAGAAAAAGGCAGCAGGAAAAGATGACTTTTTGTTTGTTTTATTTTATCCTGCAACATGATGGAAATATTTTGACCATCTATTTTAAACAGACTGGCTTTCATCAATATGTCATAGAAATCCATATTGTAGATAAGAACATCTGTCTCTATAGTCTGCGTTAATTTTCCTATCCCTTAAAGTTCACTGCCTATAAATATAGTGATTGTTGAGTTTAATGTGAACATCAGTGATTTGTTCTGTGTCAGTTAAATCAATGTGAAGCTCTTAATCTGTTTAAGATTCAATTTAATTTAATTTAAGATCAGTTTCCTTGTGGAAATCTGTACATAGCTGTGTTCTACCTCAGTTACTTAATGCCATTACCTATAAAGCATCTACTAGACTCGGTCTTAAATATGTTTAGAAAAAAGTTTTATTGAACTTGGTAAAACTTTCAAGATAACATATCATTTACAACAATTTTAGAGCTATGTGTGCACATGTGTGCACACATGTGCCTTTGAGCTAGTATTGAGGTCTGATGACTGCCTGAATCTACATTTTTCTTTGCAAGATTTTGAAGGTGGTTTACCATTGCCTCTTTCATAGGGCTGAGAGGGAGTAACCGGCCCAAGGTCACCAAGATGGCTTTGTGCCTAAGACTAAAACTCACAAAGTCTCTTAGTTTCTAGCCTGGTGTTCAAAGTAGCACTTTTGCAACTTTTGAATTTTACTATTAATAGGTATTGAAATACTTTAAACTGAAACAATGCAAATCAATTATGATTAATAAAAAATGGAAGATACTAAGTTTTTGTTAAGTAAATTGAGATGTAATCATAGTTCTAAAAATTAATGTCTGAATTAATTATTATGCACATTGAGTTAAAAGAAATGGTTAAGCCTCTAGTTTAGGGATCCCTACAGGTAGTCCTCGACTTACAACTGATTCTTTAATAACCATTCAAAATTTTGGGGGACTTTAAAAAAGCTACTTACAACTCATCCTCAAAATTGTGAGTCATATGATCACATTTGGAGCGCTGGGCAGCTGGTTTGCAATTAAGACAGGTTGCAGCATTCTGTGGCCAGAAAATGGTAAAAACCACCAAGCTGGACACATGGTGTCTCAACTTGTGACTGCAATGACTTATAACTAAAATTCTAGGCTCCACTGTGATTATAAGTGGAGAATGATTTGTATATTTTTATATTTTTGTTATACATTGTTGGAAATACTCATAAAATGTTCTCTGGGTAAATAGAGAGTCTTCTAAAATGTTTCAGATGATACAAATCATGCTTAATTTAAATTAACATAATTTACCTATTAGACTTACTACTTTTAAGTGGGAAAATTTGTACTAATTTGTTATTTTAGCATATTTCTTTAATTCATTTATTACAATCATCTTTATTTAAATCAGTACACCTGAGTAAGTGCAGGAAATGGAAAATGCAACTTCCCTATCAGGATGTTGAAGGAAGAGGTGGAAAAAAGTTTTAACTATTACAAGTTAAAAGGAGCAAAGTGGCACTTTTTCTGGGAAAGAGGTTCAAATCATGATCCTCCTCCTGACTCATTCTGGTAAAATAGATAGGAAAACCAGTAAATTGATGAGGTGTACATTACAGTGTTTTGAATAATCCCCTTTTACAGGTGAAACTCAAAAAATTAGAATGTTAGAAACTAATACATGAGATAGATTCATTACATGCAAAGCAAGATAGTTCAAGCCGTGAGTTGTCATAATTGAGATGATTATGGCTTATAGCTCATGAAAACCCCAAATCCACAATCTCAGAAAATTAGAATATTACATGCAATCAATAAAACAAGGATTGTACATAGAACAATATTGGACCTCTGAAAAGTATAAGCATGCATATGTACTCAGTACTTGGTTTGGGCCCCTTTTGCAGCAATTACTGCCTCAATGCAGCATGGCATGGAAGCTATCAGCCTGTGGCACTGTGTTATGGAAGACCAGGATACTTCAATAGCAGCCTTTAGCTCGGGGACTTCCGGTTTGTCAGCTTCGGGAACGGCAGGGATTCGTGATACTGTGCGATCCCTGCGGCGCTAGCCGTCTTGGTGCCTCCGATCCGGACGGGTCTGGAGGCTAAGGCTGCCCCGTAGAGGCAGCCGAAGATAGGAGGGATCCGGACAGGGGGTTGGGGTTTTCGCAGACCCCTTCCCCACCCATCTTAACCCTCTTTTCTCAAGGCGGTGGAGCGGCGGTCAGCAATGGCCGCCACAAAGAAGCTGACAGCTGGATAAGATTGTGCTGGAAGAAGAAGGAGAAAGTTCTGAAGCGAAAGTTTTTTGGCTGAACTGGACTATAAGCTACAATTAATATCCTGAAAATCCTGATTTTTTGAAAAATACTTTTGTTTCCAGAAAAGATTTACAAGCTGCGAGTGAAAGTGCTTAAAGAGAAAGTTTACTCTCCTTCCACATGGATTTAACAAATGGATATTGAAAATCCTGCTATTTTATAGAAGGTAAAAATTTAAAGTTTTCTGTTATAAGTGGGAAGGGAGAGGACAAAAGGAAAATTTATATTAAGATTTTGTTGGAGGAGATGCCTGGAAGATCTTGAGATTGGAAGTTATTTGCAAAAAGACTTTAAAATAAAGATTGGGTTTTTTTTTTCCCTTTTCAATTGATATTACCCCAGGAAGAAAAAGTGTGAAGGGAAGAACTTTGTGCTCTGTTTGGACTGTTTGATGACTTTGGGACTTTGGGAATTGTTTTAAGCCTTGAATTATCTTGGTTGTTTTAAGAAGAAAAAGAAGGGAAAAAAAGGTTTATAATGACTTTATCTGTTGATGAACTGAGAGAGGAATATGGCAAAATAAAAAAAGAAGGAAAAGACACTGTGAAAGAAATTTTTCGCTTTTTAGAAATGGCGCTTGTTACTTATCAGAAAACACAACAATTGATGGAGGAGGAGGAGGAGGAGGAGGAGGAGGAGGAGGAGGAGGAGGAGGAGGAGGAGGAGGAGGAGAAGAAGAAGAAGAAGAAGAAGAAGAAGAAGAAGAAGAAGAAGAAGAAGAAGAAGAAGAAGAAGAAGAAAGAAGAAGCCATCTTTAATGAATCTACAAAGTTGATTAAGAAAGGAAGGAGAAAGAGAGGAAGGAAAAAGGACACAAGACTTAAAAAAACACCCAAGAAAGTGAAAAATAAGATGCAAAATCAATACAATGTTAAAAAGCAAAAGAAAAGAGAAATACAACAGAGAGGGGAAGTTAAGAGGGGTAAAAAGACCAGATGGGACAAGATAGGGAGGAAGAAGGGGGGGAAAGCCATAAAGGTATGAAACAAGATGTGCAAAAGAAATTTTTTTTTAGGGATAAAGGGTAATATAACTTTGTTTTAGGATTCTGCAAGGTACATAAGATAGTATTGTAGTATTTGTATTAGAAATAGAAAATTAGAATCTTATAAGACTTGAATAAAGATTAAAATATTAAAGGTTTAATAATTTAATAAAATATTAAAAGGAATGTTTAAAATGTTTAGTTTAAGTATAGAGTTTAATTGACTATTGTGTGGATGTTAGTATGAATATATTATTGTAGTATTTTGTTTTTGAGATAGATCATTGGAATGTTATGAGATTTAATCTTTAATTATATATTTAATTACTTTGTGGATTTATTATTTTCTTTATCTAAGTAGTATGTAATAAGCAGAATCAGATAGGGAACTAGGTGTTAACTTAAATGTTAATTTAGGGGTGCGATGGAAAGGCATCATACTTCGATTAGTGATTTCAGGAGAAATCTTTTTTTTCTTTTCTTTAGGGAATGAGATAAATAGATAATTGGAAAAGAATGGAGAAAAGATACAAGTATAATGATTCAAACTAAGATGTAATAAATAAAATAGAATTAAGAAGAGTGGAAAGCGGGGAGAAGTTATAATGAAGATATAGAATGGTAAACAAGATAGGTAATGGCATATAAGATGAATATGAATATAATTGAAGTCCATACAAAGAGAGGTAATCTGGGGCCAAGCTACTTTTTTGAAAAAGAAGTTTTATTTTTTGTGTTTTGTGTGTGTATGTTTATTTGAGATTTAATAAAATCTTGGAGGAAAGAGAGAGGAGAATAATTGCAAACAAGACAGAGGGAAATATGAATAGGATGACTAAGTGCAAAGAGAAGTAATGAGAAATTTGCTAAAAGATATTTAAGTGGAAATGGGATATATTAGAATTGTATTGTATAAAACAATGTTTTATCTGCCTTGTAAAAATTTATAATGGAAAGAGGTTTAATGATGTTTTGTTTGTCTTTAAAAATTAATAAAATTTGTTTCAAAAAAAATAATAGCAGCCTTCAGCTCTTCTGCATTGTTTGGTCTCATGTCTCTCATCTTTCTCTTGGCAATGCCCCATAGATTTCTATGGGGTTCAGGTCAGGCGAGTTTGCTGGCCAATCAAGCACAGTAATCCCACGGTCATTGAATCAGGTTTGGTACTTTTGGCAGTTTGGGCAGGTGCCAAGTCCTGCTGGAAAATGAAGTCAGCATCCCCATAAAGCTCATCTGCGGAAGGAAGCATGAAGTGCTCCAAAATCTCCTGGTAGACGGCTGTGTTGACCCTGGACTTAATGAAGCACAGTGGACCAACACCAGCAGATGACATGGCTCCCCAAATCAACACAGACTGTGGAAACTTCATACTGGACTTCAAGCATCTTGCAGTGTGTGCCTCTCCATTGTTCCTCCAGACTCTGGGTCCTTGGTTTCCAAATGTGATGCAAAAGTTGCTCTCATCAGAAAAGAGGACTTTGGACCACTGAGCAACAGACCAATTTTGTTTTTCTTTAGCCCAGGTAAGACGCTTCTGACATTTGTTGTTCAGGAGCATCTTGACAAGAGGAATACGACATTTGAAGCCCATGTCCAGGATCCATCTGTGTGTGGTGGCTCTTGATGCACTGACTCCAGCCTCAGTCCACTCCTTGTGAAAGTCCCCAACACTTTTGAATGGCCTTTTCCTGACAATCCTCTCCAGGCTGCGGTCATCCCCGCTGCTTGTGCACCTTTTTCTTCCACACTTTTCTCTTCCACATAACTTTCTATAAATGTGCTTTGATACAGCACTTTGGGAACATCCAATTTCTTTTGCAATTACCTTTTGAGGCTTTCCCTCCTTATGGAGGGGGTCATTGATGATTTTCTGCACAACTGTCAGGTCAGCAGTCTTTCCCATGATTGTGATTCCTTTTTTTAAAAAATAAATTTTATTAAGTTTCCAAATTTTAAAAACATAAAACAAAACTTTATACATTGTTATCAACATCAAGACATCTTTTGCATTTCCTCACATTTTTCAGTATATGTATTTACTTACCTCTTTACCATTGCATCTTACTCTTACTATAAATCAATATCTTTTATCCTTACATCTCAATCTTCTCCATGGTATATTTACATATTCCCTCATTCTTTTCCTAATTGCCATTTTATTTTCTTTTTATTTCTAAACCACTCATACCAGGCATCCCAGGCCCTATAATACCAGGCATCCCAGGCTCTTTTATTTTCATCGTTAGCCTGTCCATCTCTATACAATCTATTATTTTTTTTAATAAACATGCCTTCTGGTGGAACCCTTTTTTCCTTCCAGAGTTGTGCATATGAAATCCTTGCAGCTGTTAATATATGTAACATAATATATCTATCTGTTTTATTGCATTTTTGTGTTATATCTAATAAAGTTCCCGGATTAAATTCAGTTTTCTGATTCGTGATTTCTTCTATCCATTGTCTAATTGTATTCCAATGTTTTTTCACTTCCTGGCATGTCCACCAGGTATGAAAATAAGTGCCCTTTTCTTTTCCACATTTCCAACAATTTGGGTCTGAGTTAAACATTTTTGCCAATCTAGCGGGAGGAAGGTGCCATCTGAAGAGCATTTTGTATTGATTTTCCTTGTATGCTGTGGATATAATTAGTTTGTAATTTGATCCCCACATTCTCTCCCAATTTTCCAGGTCTATATTATGGCCAACATTTTTCGCCCATACCATCGTCTCTCTGACCACCTCCTCTTCCATTTTAAAATCTAGTAAAAAGTTATATATTCTTGAAATCATTTTCTTTTCCATTTCTTGTAGAATTTTATCTAATTGATGCTTTTCCATGCAGAAACCAAATTGTTCTTTGTCCTTCTGATATCTCGCCTGGATTTGCGTGTATGGCCACCAATGTATCTTTATATTTTGTTGCTGTAATTCTTGTCTCATTTTTAATCTTCCTTGTGTGTCTAATAGGTCTTTGTAACTCCTCTTTTTTCCCAGATCCATTGCATTTGGGTAGATTTGTGCTTCCATAGTTGACAACCAGTTCGGTATTTTAGTATAATGGTTCTTTTTAATCTTGTTCCATGTCCGAATTAATGAATCTCTAATCTCTGAAAATATGCATGCTGTTTACATTTCCCATCACATAGGAAACTATGCCACCCTCTCTGCAAGTTGTGGCCCTCTATCGACAATACTCTGCTATTATCCAGGTTGATCCAATCTTTAATCCATGCCATAGCTGCAGCCTGATAATACATTTCCCAGTCAAGGAGTCCAAAGCCACCCCTTTCTCTTTTGTCCTGTAACAATTTCATTTTTATCCTAGCTTTTTTCCCATCCCAAGCAATTTTACTTATTATTCGATCTAATTCTCTAAAAAAGGTTTTATCCAACCTTATTGGTACAGTTTGAAAAAGATATAGTATTTTTGGTAGGGTAGACATTTTAATTGCCGCAATTTTCCCGAGTAATGATAGCTGTAATTTCCCCCATATTTCCAATTCTTTTTTTTATTTGTATTATTAATTTGTCATAGTTATCTTTTTTGATTGAAAAGCATCTTGCTGTTAACTAAATGCCTGAATATTTTACCTTTTTCACACTTTGCATTCCCAATTTTCCTTCCAATTCTTTTTTTTTTTTGCTTATCTTTTAAATTTTTAGTCAATAATTTTGTTTTTATTAATCTTAAGGCCTGCAACCTTGCCAAATTCCTCTATTTCCTTTATTAATTTTACTCCCGTATCCTCTGGATGTTCCAGAAAAAATACTATATCATCGGCAAATGCCTGTACCTTATAATGCTTTTTAATTAAAGCCCCTTTGATTTCTACATTTTTCCTAACGTTTTCCAATAAGTTTTCTAAGGTAAGAATAAAGAGAAGGGGTGACAGTGGGCATCCCTGCCTTACTCCCTTGTTGATCTTAAATGTTTCCGTCCTGTCACCATTCATTATTACGCTGGCCATCTGTGTCGTATAAATTGTCGAAATCAATTTAATAAATTTATTGCCAAATTGCATGCTTTTTAATTGTTGTATTATGAACTGCCAATTAATATTGTCAAATGCCTTTTGCGCATCGAGGAAGACCATTGCCATTTTTTTTCCTGGGTTTGCTTCATAATATTCTATTATATTCAATACCATTCTAGTATTATTTTTAATTTGTCTATTTGGTAAGAATCCGTTTTGGTTGCTATGAATGATCTGATTAAGGTTTTTTTTCAATCTTTCTGCCATTATGGACATAAATATTTTATAATCAGCGTTTAAAGGGGATATGGGCCTGTAATTTTGAATTAATTGATGGTCCGAATCTTCTTTTGGGATCAATGTTATATATGTCTCCCCCCATGACTTAGGTAATTTTGCTGTTGTCAGTACCTCATTATAGAGTTCTAATAATTGCATTTCTAATTTTTCTTGGAGCGTTTTATACAGTTCCCCTGGGAGACCATCCGGTCCCGGTATCTTATTGTTTTTCTGTTTCAGGGTTGCCTCTTGCAGTTCTCTCAATGTTATTTCCCTGTTTATCTCTTCTTTGTCCTCTTCTGGGATCAGAGGTAGCCCTTTTCCTTCTAAGTAATGTTGGATATTTCCCTCTGGTACGTCTTCCGTACTATATAATTCCTCAAAATCTTTTAACAATATGTTTTTTCTTTTCAGTTTGATGTTGTAGCGTACCATCAGCGTCCTTCAATTGTTGGATTGTTCTTTTCTCTTTTTGTTTCTTAAGTCTATAGGCTAGCCACCTTCCCGGCTTATTCACGTGTTCAAAATAATTCTGCTTTATCTTTTTCATGTCCTGTAACCATTCATCTTGTGTTAACATGTTCAATTTATGTCTAATCATTATCCTCTCCGTATTTGCTGTCTTATTATGTGGTGTTTTTTCTAGTGTTTTTTCTAACTCCTTAAGAGTATCTAGTAGTTTAGATTGTTCTTTTTGTTCCTTATATCTACTTGTATTATATGAAATTGCTAGGCCCCTGATATATGCTTTAGTCGTGTCCCATAGGTTTGGAATTGATGGTTGTTGTTTTTTGTTTTCCTTCAGAAATAACTCCAATTCTTTTTCCATCATCTTAACACATTCCTTTTCTTTTAGGATCTTCTTGTTTAGCATCCATCTTCTGTTTTTTTTTTCAATCCTTTCCAAATTATTTTAATGGGATTATGGTCTGCCCATGTGTTAGATTCAATTTTTATTTCTTTTACATTACGTTCCATTTCCCCATTTGTCCATAACATATCCAATCTTGACCATGATGTGTGTGGTGCTGAATAGTAAGTATACTGTTTTTTGTCTGGATTTCTTTCTCTCCATATATCTTTTAATCCTAATTCTTCCGCCATTTGATAAAATACTTTTGGTAATATTTTCCTTTTCCTTTTAATGTCTCTCCTTAATTTTATGCACACTTTATATATATATATGTATTCATACAACAATGTAAAATTAAATATCATTATTGTTTATAATCTATGATAGTCCATAACCCTCTTAATTTTCTAATCTTATTTAATCCTTTTAATACATTAATTAAGTATAATTCTAAATATAATAGCTTATATAGTAAACATATAATTCAATAAATATAGATAAATATGTGTTTGATTGTTTTCTTTTCTTATATACTAAATCTTATAACTTTCTTATAGTTCAATTAAGTCTATGAATCAATATATAGCCATTAATTGGTTGTACATCAATTGATTTATTAGTTGTTATCCAGGTATCAAATTGTGGAAAGATATAAAGAATATATAGGGTATAACAGTTATAAAGAATGTAGCAATCTATGGAATAGGATACATAAATTAATTCTTCTTGCAAGCAATCAGCTATATATATATAGAGAGAGAGAGATATAGATATAGATATTGCTTTAGATTTTTTTCAATATACACTTTTGAATTTAATACTTAGAAATTATTCAGCTTTCTTCTTCTTTCTTCCTTCTTCTTTTCCCTTTCTTCTGCACACCGTCACATTACTTTCCTCATTTCCTGTTTCCTCAGTCCTCTTTAACTACTTAGTCACTTTCACTCTCAAATTGCACAGTCACAGCTTTCTATCAAAATGGTTCCACTCTCCGTTCAACTATAGTTCTCCATTAAAGTTCTAATTGTTCTCTCTAATGTCTCTTTTCTGCTCTACTAGTAATCAATCCAAATCGTAGAAATTTTGAGTTTTTATTCACAGTCTCGATCCTTTCTTTTGCGGTACTCTCTCTCAGCTGTTAAACTGTTGTTTCCTCCTCTCCCTTTCGCCCCACTACCCCCCACCAATTAGCTGCTGTATTAACTCTCTCCAGAGGCTCCCTCTGTCAAAGTCTTTCACAGGGCTCTCTCACCTCTCAAAAACTGCCCCAGTCTGCCGTTCTCCTTCTGATGTCTTGCGTTGATCCACTTTCCTGCTTCCCGATCGCAGCTGGCTGTCATAGCTTCGGACCCACCGTAGATGCCGGGTTTCTTTCGCGCCGGATTCAAAGGGCTTCCCCTTGTTGCAGTGAGAGGTTGCTTTCCTCCACTCTGCTCTAGGCTTCCCTTTCTAACTCGTGTGTCTCTCCAAGCTTCACGATGCCTCTGAGAGCTTCCAAGCACGAAAATTCGGATACAGGATTGCAGAGATCGCTCTCCTCGTCCCCTCCACTGTGGCCTCACCACCGGAAGTCCGATTGTGATTCCTACTGAACCAGACTGAGAGACCATTTAAAGGCTCAGGAACCATTTTTAGGTGTTATGGCTTAATTAGCTGATTAGAGTGGGACACTGAGCCTAGAATATTGAACCTGTTCACAATGTTCTAATTTTCTGAGATTGTGGATTTGGGGTTTTCATGAGCTGTAAGCCATAATCATCGCAATAATGACACATCACGGCTTGAACTATCTTGCTTTGCATGTAATGAGTCTATTTCATATATTAGGTTTACCTTTTAAGTTGCATTACTGAAATAAATGAACTTTTGCACAATATTCTAATTTTTCGAGTTTCACCTGTATATTGCAGTTTTACTGCATGGAAATCTAGTTGGAAACCTTTTAGTTTTGGATATCAGTAAGAAAGTCTACTGCTATGAAACTCAAAAAGACAGTTCAAGGCTAATTTTGTTGTGCATATCAATCACTTGAGCATAACTCCCTTGGAGCAATGAGACTTGGATTTGAATAGACATATAAGCTAATAGATATTTTATCCTGCCCTGAAGAAGTTGGCTTTTGTTACTTCTAGCTATTACACTTGGTTCTCAGCAAAAAAGCAGGACACTTTCTATATTTTCAATAACTGGTAAGATGCTGAAGCAATGTACTATACTAACAACTGCTTCAGAAGTGACATGATACAAAAATGCTAACAGTTTCCGCTTATCCAATGATCTGGTTGTTTGTTATGGGTCCTGGCAGTGTATTTGGAATAGTAAAATCTACTCTTTGATATTGTGAAATTATTCAGTAAATACTAAAGGTAAACTGTACCCCCAGTCTTGCTATGGTCTGTCAGTCTTCTTTTAAGTTTCTGATTGAAGGAAAGAAACAGCAGAACTTTAAAGTGTGCTGTGGCATATACAATGGGAACAGTCATCCTGAATTTTCTTGATCATAAAAAGTTATAAGGCAGCAATTCAATTGCTGTGATTACAGTAAGAGAGCTAGTTCAATCAACATGATTATTTATTTTAAAACAGCTAAAACTATTTTTTATATTTGTGAAATCTCAGTATTTTTGAATGCTAATAGATTAAAACTTGCCAAATTCAAATTTTTGTGAGACCTGTACTAGTAATAATAGTAGAGAAGGAAAGCCTTACAAAAATAAATGAATAACAAAGCAGTCTACAGCTTTTGTTAAAAAAGGTAATTAAATGTTTGTTTTTGATACTGTGAAAAAGGCAATACTCACGCTGTTCTAGGTTTAGTAGTTAACTTCCCCTTCAGTTGTTCATCAAGTCTGGCTTTTTATTTATTTTCGCACTGAAGAGTTTATTCCTTATCCTGGGTAGAAACCCATTCATTTTATGCTACTGCTGGCTGGCACACTGCCTTCCCTTCTTAACAGTCCTAACTGCCATGGAACAGTTTTAGTCCACCATTCTATTTTCCTTCCAAAATGGCATTTTCAAACAAGCTTCTTCCTGTTTTAACAGTAATTAAGCTTAAGTCCTTTGCATACACTGTTTTGTAAAAATTGTACCAACAACTGCTGCCTTGTAGCTGTAAGCTGGTAAAACATGATAGATTTATTACTACAGTAGAGATATTTTATTTTAATTCCAACAAAACAGGGCAGTATACCATGCTTGAGAAAGTAATGTACTGATCTAAGTGTGTAACTACTCTGCTTTGTTTTCAAATATGAATTGGGCTACATACAAAATGAATTGATGTACCTTGTCTTTCTGGAGCTAATATTACTTGAAAGATTATCTCTTTAAATGTAAAGAGACAACTTTTTGGTTTGAAATAGCTGGCCCTAAAAATCTGTTGACCAAATTTCATTTAATGGAAAATTCAGATTATGTGCCTGTTTTCTATGACATGTTGCAGTGTTACTGTAATATCAGTTGTTTTTCCAGAAGCTGAAATTTCTTTTTTACCTGTCAGAAATTTTTCAGTTTTGTCATAAAGGCCTATGAAAAATGTAGATATTTGGCTGCTATTTATGGGATATTTGATTGAAGAGTGCCAAACAGATTTGTGTCTTCTAACACTATAAATGTTCAATGGATTCTAATGTCTTTATAATTGCTATTTATAAAAATAAATGCTGAATACATAGTTTAAAGGCAGTTGTGGGTTGGCATATTTTTAGTTTACACACACAGATGTGTGTGAAACACATATATTTAGTTTACATACATTGATAGTTATGTTGTATAATAGAAATGAGCATTATGTAATAATGTGAAGCAAAAATATATATATTTAACTTATTGTTTTATACTCTTAAAGAAACAGACATTATTAAACTGTAGTAAATGATACTAAATGATACTGTAGTAAATGATATCTGCCATAGCTAAGTTTTATAAGAAACACAGAAATAACATTCTTGCTTCTTTCCAGCTGGTTACTTTGAAAGAAATTTAAACAGACTAAATACCAGGAGAAATTATGTTTTTTAGTATTGAGATCAAAAGCAGTTCTAAATAGTAAGACCTGAGAGAAGAATATAGCCTCTCTGCAGTGTTAGCCATCAAGCTTCAAATTATGTGGCTTTATGATATACTTTTACTTAAAATATTTCTAATAAAGATCAGAATCTTCATAGCCCTAATGAGGATTAGCAATTAGTCAGCAAATTATTCATAGCCTCTTACTGTTAGCAATACTTTTTCTATTTTGTATATTTCAGCACAGTATTTCAGGTGAAACAAACCTAAAGTTCACATGAAAATTATACAATTGAAGTAAAATATGAATGTACACAGTATTTATATTTTGAAACCAAATTAATTTTGAAGTATTAAAATATATGCTTTCAATGCATGACATAATTGAATTACAAAATTACCGTATTTATCGGCGTATAACACGCACAGGCGTATAACACGCATCTTCATTTTAAGGGGGAAATTTCAGGAAAAAAAATTTAAAAATTCTGCCTGCCTGCCTTAGTTTCTGGTTGTTTGGGAGCAGCTTCGGCTGAGAATAATAACTATTCGCCTCTTTTACTCAGCCGAAGCTGTTCCGATTCAACCATTAACGAAGGCAGGCAGGCAGGCAGAACGGAGCACTGCGGGCGGGCGGGCGGGCGGACGGGGTGGGGGTGGGGGGAGAGGCGACAGGAAAAGCCCCCGCTTCTTTGAAGCAGTTTCTTCCTGTGCTGGTGGAGGAGCGAGAGAGCAACTGAGAGAGCTGACCCAGAGAGAAGGACAGGCTTCGGTTGCTTCCTCCCTCCCTTCTTTCATTTGTGTCCTTGATCCCCGATCCCAGCAGCATTCACCGGCTTCTTAACATTATATCGGCGTATAACACGCATACATCATTTGCCCCTATTTTCAGGGGGAAAAAGTGCGTGTTATACGCCCGATAAACATGACGTAGTTGGATTTTGGTAAGATTAAACCTATCCATTTTTTTAGAGTGAGCTACATCTAATAATTATAGTATTAGAGTTATATTTAATAGTGATTTACTGTTTTTACTAATGATTTATACTTATTAAATATTCACAACATATTTAATATATAGTACATTTCTTTTAAGTGATAACTTGTTTTGGAGAGGAGAGTTGTTATTTGGAAAGTTGTCCTCTCTTGCTCCTCCAGTAGTCTCTCCTTCACATTCTTTGTCACGTTAGTGCTGATGTTTAATGTAGCAATCTCTCATTTTAAAAGAAAATGAGAGATTGCTACATTAAACACCAGCACTAACATTTTAAAATTATGTTTGGTATTCACCATCCTATAAAAAGGGTGAAATATTCTGCATGTAGATCAATTGCTTAGCAGTGCAGTGTTTCCTTAAGAAAAAGGGATAGAAGTAGAAAAAATACAGTGGCTCTAATGTCAGGACAGTGGCTCTAATGTCATGAGAATGGGCAAGGGTTTGGGGTGATTTAGTGTGAAACAAATGAATTAAAAGTCCTGGACGGTTTATCAGTGTTGCAAATTTTCATTCTGTGAAACTGCATTCAAAGGTAACCCTTTTGAGGGTGAAAAAACATTTCTGCCTTAACTGAATGTATAATTCTATGCTGTATTAAGTGTATGTCACTGTATTACATTTTTAGTAGATGTTGGAATAATTGTGTGAGAAAGGAGATGTGTTCAATGCAAAAGCAACTTTCTGTACTTTTACTGAAGATGATTACCATTATTGTAATGGTTACTTAAATGTATATGCCACCTGACTCAACAGTTTTGAATGATTAACAGATAATAAAGGTTAACAAGGAAAAAAATAACAAACATGAAGAGTAAATATGGGAAAAGTGACATAAACAGATTGAAACAAAAGAAATGAACCTACATGTCCAAAGGAGGAGGGGGGAGCTTGAGTCACTCTAGCCAAAGGCCTGGGTGCCAAGGCCCTTCAAAACATTACCAGGGTGGGGGATATCTCGATCTCATGGGACTCTTGTTCATAGAGAGGAATAGTAACAGACCAGATGCTTTCTAGGGATCCTAATAGATTGCATTGTTTATTCAAAACAAGATGGAGTGTGAAAATCTTGTCAGAATGAAATAGGCAGATACTATAGGAGGCAGAGTCCCTCAACTAAACCAGCTCTCTAACATGTAGAGAAATTGTACAAAATGACCAAGCTAAGCCAAAGGGAAGAGTCAGGTGCATCATCATTCTTGAATCACTTCATGCTCACAAGTGATCCAGCCCACCCATGGATTCTTATCTCCTGCCAGTTTGCTTTACCATTAGTAATTCAGATTCTTGTAGAGAGCTTTAGCATGCAATAAACCAGTAATCATTTGAACTGCCTTGCTTCCTAATTTATTGTGCCTGACCAAAAAAAAGAGACAATAAAGCATACATTTACAGTTGAACTGAATTTTATCTAGCAAATTAAATGCATTTAATGGAATATCTTAGTTTCATTTCCTTGCAAACTCTTGGAGACAAGAAATTACTCTAATAGAGATGTTTATTTCAATGGTGATATTCTACCAGTTCAGCCTGGTTCTGCCGAGCCAGTAGCGGCAATGAGTAGCGGATACTGAACCGGTTCCCTCTGGCACTCTGTGTTGGGCCCGCTCGCCCACCTGGGCTCCCATGCTAATCTTTATGTCCTGCTTTTAAAGCGCAGCTGCTTTGTGCAACACAGCAATTGCTGTGTGGCAGCTGCTGAAGCATCAGGGAGAGTGCAAGATTGCAGGAGGATTGAAAACATCTCTGCACCTGTGCAAAGTGTGTGTTTGGCGCACACATGCACAGTGTGTGCACGCCCACCAAGCCATGCCCACCAAACCGGTGGTAAAAATATTTGAAATACACTATTGGTTTATTGATGTAACTTATATGACTGCCTATCTCATATAATCTTAGGCAGCCCACAACCATTGAAAACAAACCAAAACTCTTTCCCATCAGATGCCAGACCATTCAGCCTCCTGATTTAGCCTCCACCCTAGACCAATGCTTATAGGAAAAAACAGGTCTTCATGTTCTTCTGGAAGGTTAGAAGGATAGGGAGCCTCTTCAACTGGAAGAGTTTTCCAAAGAACCGGAGTGTCTATAGAGAAGATGCACCTATAGGATCCCATCAGATTTCAGCATTTAAGAGGGGACCTGGGGTGTCCTAACTGACCTAGTGGGATGGACAATTAGCCTCAGGGAGAGACAATTCCACAAATAACCTGATTCTCTGTGTCTAGAGTTTTAAAGGTGACCTTGAAATTGAACTCAGAAATTGGAAGCTAGTGCAGCTTAAGAAGCAATGATATAACTCAGGCCTTTGAGGGAAATGGGCAGTTTAGAAATGCAATAACCAAATGCTCCCACTTTGACACTTTTGCAAGGTCCTGAATACCTGGGGAACCCAGGCTGGGTTGGAGCCCATCAAGTGGCTCATTTGATTGTATGTTGTTGCCAGGGGGTGGAGGTGTCATGCCCCTGTCAGAATCTGATTCGGAGGGGGAGGCCAAGCAGCTGATGGGGAGTGGGAGTGTGGCTCTGCTGTGGAAGAAACTGGTGAAGGGCAAAGGCTGGCTCGACAGAGCAGGGGAGAGGTAGAGCAAGGCAGAGGTGATTCGGAGGAAGACCCAGGCACACCCCCTGTTTATCCTAGGGCATGCAGGGAGGAATGGAGAAGGGAGCAACATGAGTTGTCTGGCTTACGGGGGAGGAAAGGGCCCTGATTCCCTCCATTAGCTGCAGCTGGGAACACAGTGTTTAAAAAGGGAAGCTGCGCACAGCAAAGTTGTTGGGAGTAAATCGTGAATTATCTGGTATCGTCGAGGCTTATCTGGTTTCCTGGCTTCTTCCCAACTGTGTGTATTTTGCTGGCTTTTCAAGTATGAAATTCCTTCTCCTGCCCACCTATCTTTGTCTTCCAGTTTTAACTTTGTTTTACTGTAACAGTGCACTTGTATGTCAGACTTACTTATTCTGTAATGCAAATGTAAAAACTCAAGTGAGTAGCTTTAATTCCTCTTCTGCATTTGATTCTTCATTAGAGATAATACCAAATTCAATCTCAGGTATGTTTTGCATATGTGTAAGGTACATATGTGTTTCATTTCTGAGATGGAATGCAAAGCTTGTAAAATAACTGCAAAATGCTTCTAAATAGCTAGAAAAAGCAAGATAGAGTAAGTGCATCTGTGTATAAGTACAGTATTTTATGATGCTACATGACATGAGAAAAACAATGATTGCTTGGTACAGTCACATTATGAATAGTGTATAAAACAGCTGTTTATGATCTTACCCTCTAAAAATTTACATAATCCATATATAAAGTAAAAAAGTATATAGTAAAAAAATTGCATGTAAAACTATACTTTCCTCATGAGCAGAAATATATCACGTTTGAAATATATTCTTGAAGTCTTAACTGATTCCCTATTTTACAGATTTCAGTAGTTCCATGATCAGGGTGAAAAAACTGGCTACAAGCTAAAGCCTACAAAATGTATACTGTAAAATTCCATATTAAGATTTGCAATCACCTTTTTCATGGCTCCATAGCAAGTTCCTCCTCACAACATTTGCCACACCTAAAAAGTAACCTGTTCATTTGATGTGAAGCTAAAGCAATTGTTAAATTACTGGAAGTCCTGCATGTCAGACTTCTCTTTCCAAAGAATGAGAATGTAGAAACTTGAAACAATTAACAGGGATAAAGGATTAGAAGATAAATAAGCTGTCATGCAGACCACCCACTGGCTAGATTAAACATTAAATGAGCAGTAGTCGATGAAAGAAATGATTGATAAAACTGTATTTTGACTATACTGGCCATATATGTTGCCTGACTGTATAAATCTATCTTCTCTTCTTCTATTGCAGAGACCACCAATTTCATGGACATAATCAAAGGCATGGAGCAAAACAATGGGAAAAATCATTTCTAGCTTGCATATGCGAGATAACTAGAAAGAGAACTTACTAAAAATTGCTGTTAGGGCTGTATTGTCATTCTGTGCACCAGTAGCATTACTGTATATTAATTATTTTTTCTTTTATTATAATGTAAATCATATTATATTGTATTGTTTCAATGCAATGGAGATTCAATGCAGTAAAGTTTATATAATTAAAATTATTAACATATTTAAAAAGCTTAAAAGTATTGAAATATTAAAAATTTCTTATTATATGATTATGATGATTCAGTTGTGCCTGACTCTTGGTGATTTTATGAACCAGGTCTCTCCACATCTTCCAATCTTGTACTACTACTTTGAGTTTTTCCATGCTCTAGCTGATGTCAGCTTTGACAACATAATCTTCAGTGAATTCCCCCACAACACATGGCCAAAGTAACTGAGAAGTAATTTTGTGACTTTTCGTTCTAGTGACATGCCTGGAGTTATGTGCTCTAGTAGTTTGTGAGGGAGGCAGAGAGTGAGTACAAAGGAGGAAGGTGGTTTGAATTGCCTCCGTTGCATTTCAACTTCCCAGAGTTTGGTGGGAGGACTGCTGGCTGTTTGTGAGAGAGGCAGAGAGTGAGTACAAAGGAGAAAGGTAGTGGCCTGCGCGTCTAACAGCGCGCGAATCATATAACTATAAACCAAAAATAGCAATGACAATTCAGTGTTGGTGCACTTGAGAATGTGATTTCATTTTATTTCAAAATGACCAGCGTAGTTCAGTGTAATACTTGTTTCGCACTGTCTTTCGCAGCACTCTTTTCAAATTTGGATGCTGTCCTCTTTGTAAACAAATTACATGGACAGATTACCTATCTAGAATCTCTAATCTGTGCTCTCCAAGCAGAAATTAGAGCCCTAATCCAGCCATACCAGTCTATTGAGCTGCCAGCCCCAACTACCACAAAGACCCTAAAGGAAAAGAGCAGTATGGACAACCATAAGATCTGGCAGGGTGAGAGCTGTGGACCATAAACACAAAGCTTTTGCTGTGTCCCAGCATAACAGATACAGTGCTCTTGCACTGTCTAGGGACACTAAAGTGACAGGTCAAGGTAGTTGTGATAATGATAACTCAAGCCGGGGATCATGGTCCGAGAAGAAGAACTTACTCTTGAAAGGGGAAAGTGTGAATCAGGTATTACGCATCAGTTACGCAAGAAGAGCAAGGTATCCAAAAAGAGAAGCCACCTTCTGGTTGGGGACTCAATTGTAAGTGATGTAAATTTAGGAAAAGATACTGAGGTTTTGAGAGGTCAGGTGTCTGCCAGGTGCTACTGCCAGCAGAGACAAGAAGCGTAGTCTTAAGATAGTCAAGAATGCCAATAAGAACTGTGATATTGATGCTATTATACATCTTGGTACAAATGATCTGTCCCAGAAGGATGTACTTTCTGTGCAGAAAGACTTCCAGAGCTTGGGGTATGAACTTAGTAGTATGGGATGAAGGCTTATCTTTTCAGAGGATCTACCAGAATACAAGGAAGAAAAAGGGAAAGGCCAGCGTGTAGCGGAGTTTAATGTGTGGCTAAAGGAGTGGTGTAAAAGGGAAGGCTTTGGTTTTAATAGTCATGATGTCTGCAGCTGGTCCAATGAAAACTACAAAAGAGATGGTTTGCATCCATCAAATAAAGGGACTGAGTTACTTGGCATTAAATTCACAGATTTTCTGGATAAACATTTAAACTGAACAGCAGGGACAGAGAATTAATGGATACAGAACATTTCTGTCCCCAGCAATCTAAAATTAATAAGGATGCTAGTGCATGTAACATAGATGTTTGTGCAGGTAAGATTATCAATCTTGCTGTCAAGCAAAACCAAGCATTTAATAGTGAGGGCCATACCATGTGCATTAATCAAACAGGTGGCAAGAAAGTAGGGGCAGTCAGGTACAACAGAGGTTATGTAGACAGTAAACACAGCATCAGACATAAAGATCTCAAGTGCCTATATACAAATGCATGAAGTCTGGGGAACTGGGTGAACTCGAACTACAAATATATAAAGGTAGGTATGATATAGTTGAAATAACAGAAACTTGGTGGGATGAAACCCATGATTGGAACATTCTGGTAAAAGGATACAAACTGTTCAAAAAAATCAGATCCCATAAAAGAGGAGGTGGAGTTGCACTGTATGTAAAGGACCACTTGCTACAGAAATGCATGAAACCAAAGATGAAAACCACCTAGAATGCATATGGGTCAATATAAAAGAAAAAAAAAGAATGATATGGCCATAGGTGTATATTATAGGCCACCCAAAGAAGCAGAAACCTTTTTGCCAACCTACTAATAAACACATGCAGGAAACACACAACAATAGTGATGGACTTCAATTATCCTGATATCAATTGGAAAACTAATTCTGCACCAAGTGAGAAATCAAATAAGTTCCTAACCAACCTAGCTGACAACTTTGTTGTCCAAAAGGTAGAGGATGGAACTAGAGGGGCAACCATACTGGACTTAATTCTTATAAACAGAAGAAGTGATAGAGGGAGTTGAAACTGTAGGAACCTTGGGTGAGAGTGACCATGTCATACTAGAATTTAACATAACACAAACACAAGCAATAGAACATAATGACACCAGAGTCTTGGATTTTAAAAGAGCTGATTTTAATAAACTCAGAGAGAACTTGGGAAAGATTCCATGGATGAAAATCCTAAAGAGGAAAACAACTCAAGAATATTGGGGAACTCTGAAAAGTACAATCATAGAAGCCCAGACCAGCACAATAGCACTGAAAAGGAAAAACAAGAAATCCAAGAAGAAACCAGCATGGCTACACAAAGATCTCTGGCAAATTGCAAGAAAAAATGGACAAGTACAAAAATTGGAAAGAGCAGGGGTGAGATTAAACCGGTGTTACTACCGGTTCAGTGATTACGTATTGGATGCTAGTAAAGCAGTTATGAGGGGCTACTTTATGCAGTAAAATCACTTAGAGAATAAAAAAATCCCAGGAAAAGATGCAAAGGATATTGGATGAAATTAGACAAAGAAATTCAACTGCAAAAGACACTTATGGATCCTAAAATTTTACACTACGTTAAATTGTTATAGCAATAATGATCTATGTTAACTATACAGGAAATGGAAACAAAATTGAACTATGCAAAACAAAACATTTTGAATTTTTAAATAAACCAGGCAGATGGTTGGCTTATCAATTAAGAAAAGAAAGCGAAAAGACGATTGGAAAAAAAAAATTGAAGTTAATAATGTAATAACAGGCAATGAACTTATTAAAAAGTCCTTTCATAATTTCTACTCAAATTTGTATAAAAGACAGGAGATAGATATGTCAAAAAAGATGAATATCTTTTAAGACAGCAGTTATCTATCACAAACCCAGACACAACTTATGAATGATCCAATAACTGCCTTTGAGATATCAGAAGCCATTAAAAAAAATGAGGCCAGGCAAAGCTCCAGGTCCAGATAGTCTCACAAGCCAATATAAGTACTTCGAGGATGAACTTCTTCAACCAGTAAAGGACATAATAAATGATATACTACAGATGTGGAAAAAAGCCAATATTATGTTGCTCCCAAAGGAGGATCAAGATGTTAGAAAGAATGAGACCAATTTCATTATTAAACAAAGATTACAAAGTCTTGCTGCCATTCTGGCAGAAAGACTAAAGATTTTTCAGGTATATATACATGAAGACCAAGCAGTCTTTCTACCAAAAAGACAGCTAGGAGATCATTTGAGGACTGTCTTAAATATTATTGAATACTTACAATATCATAATGAGAAACAGGCTGCCTTAATATTTTTAGATGTAGAGAAGGCCTTTGACAACCTAAGTAGGACCTTTATGTTTAAGGTGTTGGAAGAAATGGACTTTTGAATGAATTTTATCCAAGGAATTAAAGTGATCTACAAGTCACAGAATGAAAAAATTGTTATAAATGGTGATCTAACTCGTGAAATTCAAAAGATTACAAGACACGGATGTCCTTTGTCCCCTCCTTTGTCCCCTGTTGTTTATTTTTGTATTGGAAGTTTTGAATAGAGGTATTAGACAAGATGATAAAAGAAGGGGTACATTATTATTACCTTTATTGTCAGAACACAACATGTGTACAATGAGATTGGCTGAGCCTCCCTTCATGCATCCCCACCCACCCAACACAATTCACAGTGAGGACAGAAATATAAATATTAAGAAAGAAGTGTATAAATTGAGGGCCTTCACTGATGATCTGGTATATTTTTACAGGTCCCAAGCATATATATATATAGAATATTTGATGAGGAAATTGAACAAGTTTGGGGCTTTGGCAGGTTTTAAAATAAATAAACAGAAAACAGCAATGCTGATCAAGAATATGCATTCTCGGGATAATGATATATTGAACAAAAAGTTGGTGAAATACTTAGGGGTTATGTTGACAAATACAAATATATAACTGTTTCAAAACAACTATGACCCTCTTTGGACGGATATTAAGCAGGATTTACAAAGATGGGATAAATTGCACTTATTACTATTGGGTTGAATCTCTATAATAAAGATGAATATTTTACCAAAGATGCTGTTTTTATTTCAGATGTTACCAATTGTCCTCTGGTGCTCCATTCAAAATCCAAGAAAGAAATACTTAGACTCCTTTAATCAGAGAAAAGATATCTTTTACTGGAAATCAAGTGGTAGCAACAAAAGAATTCTGAATCTGAGAAAATGGGTGCGTAAATCACCTATACAAAGTAATGGCAACGTTCCCACCCCCAATAGTTCAATTGGCTCATCCAATTAAAAGTTGTGTATATCATCATGTGGGCATCTCCAGGTGGTGATGAGGCTTCTGTCCGTTGACCTTGACATAGTTTGATAAAGGGTTGCAGCTGCGCATAGCATAGGATAGAAACCTAATCAAGAATGTACCCCCCCCAGTTTATACAGTTCTGGTTTGGAACACCTCCAGCTCACTTCCCATAACCATTCCCCTCCTCCCCCCGTTACTTATGACAGCCGAAAGATGCAAAGCAAAGGGAGAAAATCTTGAAGGCTGACATCAATACTTACAGCTGACAATTCATTTAAACAATGGCAGAAGGATATTTCTAAGTTTCTAGAGAGAAAAAACCAAGAATTAGATATAAGCTACTGCAAGATGCTATAGAAAGAGGGGCTTTGGGTCTATCAGATATGAAATTGTATTTTGATCCATGTTGTTTGACCTGGTAGGAAACAAAGTGTCCTTCCATTTTAGTGCATACAATAGTCTTGCTGCTGTCAACATATATAATAACAAAGTTCCAAATTTTTTCCAGTTCTTTTTCCATTAGGCCCCAAAGGAAAAGTTCTGGTTTCATTTTTATCTCTCTATTAAAGTATGAATCATATTCCAATTTTTTTTTTTTTTTTGCTTTATCACATATCTACCACAGATGGTAAAAGTCCTTTTTTTACTTTTACACTTCCAAGATTTATTTGACATACCTTTATACGAGGGCTAGCCACAAAATAGATTACGTTTTCATCTGTAGCAAGAAGGGGCGGAGCTAGCGCGGCCATCTTTGGTCTGTGCGTGCGCCGCTCAGTCTGCATCTAGTCGTGCTAGTGGGAGGTTTGTATCGTTGCCCGTTATTTCACAGCAAACGTTTGAAATGTGTGCTGCAATTGAAAATCCCGCGAGTTGTGAGGTGCGATCAGTGATAAGGTTTTTGTTGGCAAAAAACCATAAACCTATTGAAATTTCCATCCTCGTAAGAAAAGCAATTCAGAACAAGCGTAGAGGAAAGTTAAGCTCAAAAATTTTGTTTTTGCATGACAATGCCCGACCACGCACAGCAAATCGCGCTCGAGAAGTCCTGAATGCTTTCAGGTGGGAGATTTTTCCTCAGCTGCCCTACAGCCCCGATCTTGCACCAGGAGGCTGAATTTTATGATAATGGAATTACAAAGCTTGTTCACCGCTATGATAAGTGCTTCAATTTGTTCGGTGAATATGTTGAAAAGTAGTATTTAAGTGTCACTTTCAACTGTATATAATAAAAAAAAATTCCTACACTTTGTTATTTTTCTATCGCAAAATGTAATCTATTTGGTGGATAGCCCTCGTACATCTTAGATAGCTTATCTGGTGTTAAATACCAACAGTACATCGTCTTACATAACTTTTCTTTTAGATTTTAATTTAATTTATATGATGTCTATTACATTAAGAATGTAATAACATATAAAATGTTCTTTTTTAAAAAAAAATTATTGGTTTTTAAAACAAACATAAACAAACAAAACATAAAAACATCAGGCCATCTTCCATATATGTACATACAGTGTGCCGGTTGGTTTACAAATTGTTTTGTGCTTCCATTACATTGTACATGATCTCGTATTTTCAATCCAATATTAAATACATTGGTATCATTATTAATCAATCATTTGACTATACTTTTATTCATTCATGCTTTAGGAAATAATCATACTTTACATAATTTGTTTTGTGACAATTCATATTATCATCCCAAATCTATCCTAAAATCATTTTGTAGATATAATAAGGAAAGAATACATCTTTATATATTTAGTAATTTCTAAAAGTCTACATATTTTGTTACTATACTTTATTGTCTAACCATTGATAGAATAGATCCCAAACTTTATAAAATTGTTTATCATCCTGTTCTCTAATTTCAAATGTCAATCTGCTCATTTCAGCACATTCCAATATTTTCTTAATGATTTCCTCCTGTGATGGTGTTTTCTCATTTTTCCAGTTTTTAGCAAATACAATCCTAGCCGCTGTTAATACATTTACAGTCAGGTATTTCAAGTCTTTACTGTATATTTCAGGTAAAATTCCCAATAAAAATATCTCTAATTTCAAGTCTATGTGATTTTTTGTCATTTTTTCCAACCACGTGTGGATTTTAGTCCAGTATTTTTTAGCATCTGCACAAGTCCACCACATATGGTAATATGAGCCAGGTGTCTGATGACATTTACAACATTTTTCGGATTTATTCTTGAACATTCTTGCTATTCTTGTCGGAGGGAAATGCCACTTGTAAAACATATACAAATTTTCTTTTTATATGCTGTTGACATTGTCATTTTATAATTTTGAGACCACAATTTTGCCATTTCTCTAGATCAATCCCATATCCAAAATTCTTCCCCAAGCAATCATAGTTTCTTTAACTTGTTCTTCTTCTAGTTTAATTTCTAATAAATATCCATACAATTTTTAATCACCTTTTCATCAGTACCTGTCAAAATCTTATCTAAATCATTCAGTTTATCATAGAAACCTTCTGTTTTAGAATCTTTATCATACCTTGAATGTATTTGTGCATATGAAAACCAATTCATCTTTATACCTTGTTCCTCTAGTTTTTGTATAGATTTAAGTTCACCCTTTTCATTCAATATTTCACCATATCTAGCTGTTTGTTCCTTTTTGTATATTATAGGATATGCTTCAATAGTCGATAGCCAGACTGGAATTTTCAAATAATATTGTCTTTTAATTTTCTCCCAGTTTAACTACAGAGACTCCCGTATATGATGTCTTCTAAAGTACCCCTGTGTTTTAGTTCCTTTATACCATAAAAAAGCATGCCAACCCAACAACAGATCATGTCCTTCTAATGTCAACAATCTAGTATTTCTTAATGTTATCCATTCCTTAACCCACATCAAATTTGTAGCTTGGTAATACAACTCCGAATTAGGCAAACCAAATCCTCCTCTTATTCTAGCATCTTGCAAAAGTTTTAACTTTATTCTCACTTTCTTACCTTGCCATATATATTTCAACACAATTTTATTTAAATCTTCAAAATAGTCTTTTCCAAGCCTGATTGGAATTGTTTGAAACAAATATAAAATTCTGGGTAATATATTCATCTTGATTGTTGATATTCTCCCTATTAATGACAGTTGTAAATTTTCCCATTTTGCCAAATCTAGCTCTATCTGCTGTTTAAGTTTGATATAATTATTCTCTTTTAGTGTACTGCATCTTGCTGTCAAGTATATCCTCAAGTACTTGATCTTATTCGTGACCTGAATTTTCAATAGGTCTGCCAGTTCTTCCTTTTGTCTTGATAGCATATTCTTTGTCAAGATCTTTGTCTTATCTTTATTTATTTTCAAACCAGCCACCTTTCCATATGTCTCTATCTTTTCCATCAATTTTGATGCTGTTTCTAGTGGGTCTTCTAAGATAAAAAACAGATAATCTGCAAATGCTTGCAACTTAAATTCTTCCTTTTTAATTTTCATCCCTTTTATATTCTTTTCATCTCTAATATTTCTATTTAGCACTTCCAAAGTTAACACAAACAACAGAGGTGATAGTGGGCACCCTTGTCTGGTTCCTTTTTTTTATATCAGTAGAGTCTCCCTCTATCATTACCTTTGCCGTTTGCTTATGATATATAGCTTCTATTGCTTGAATAAATTTTCTAGCAAAGCCCATCTGTTCCAGCAGTAATAACATGAATCACCAATTCACATTATCAAATGCCTTCTGTGCATCTAGAAATATCAAAGCCATTTGTTTTTCAGGATGTGCCTCACAGTATTCCAAAGTGTCCAAGATTATTCTCATATTGTCTTTGATTTGTCTCTTTGGCAGAAATCCATTTTGATCAGGATGGATAAAATTATTTAAGTATTTTTTAAGTCTTTCTGCCAATATTGAAGCAAAATTTTTATAATCTGCATTTAGTAGGGAAATTGGTCTATAGTTCTTGATTTGTAATGGATCAGCCTCCTCTTTTGGAACAAGTGTAATATAAGCTTCTGACCATGATTTAGGTATCCTCTTCTTTAACATAACTTCATTCATAACTTCTAGCAATGGAAGATTCAACGATTCTTGTAATGTTTTGTAAAATTCTGCCGGAAGTCCATCTGGGCCTGGTGCCTTTCCATTATTTTGCTTCTTGAGTGCTTCAGTTAACTCCATCATCGTTATATTGTTTTCTAACATTGTTTCAATCTCTTTAGTTATCTGGGGTAACTTAGCATTCTGTAAGTACTGTTTGACTCTTTCCTCATCAATATTCTCTTGTGTGTATAGTTTCCCATAATAGTCTCGAATGATTTCCTTCTTCTCTTTACTACCATAGCAAACTTGGCCTTGATCATCTATTAATTGCAATATTTTCCTTAATTCTTTCTCCTTTCTCAATTTATATGCTAACCATCTACCTGGTTTATTTGCATCTTCAAAGTAGTTCTGTTTAGCACCTCTAATTTTCTGTGCTAATTCTTCTTTTTCTATTAGACCCATTTTATGTTTGGTTATATCCATTTTTAACTTAATGTCCTTTTTCTGTGGCATTTTCTGTAGTTCTTTTTCAAGTCCTTTATACTCATCCTCGAATGCCTTAGAGGCTAATCTTTTCATGGTATTTCTTTTCCTTGTATAGTCTATTCTCAAGCCTCTGGCATATGCCTTCATTGTATCCCATACATTCTGGATTGATGTATCTTCTTTTTTGTTTTCTCTAAAGAAAAAAGCCAGTTCTTTCTCCATCCACTGTGTGAAGTCTTTTTCCTTTAAAATAGTATTATTTAATGTCCATCTAGATCTTCTTCTTTGTCCTTTCCATTTAATTGTCATTGGATTGTGATCTTCCCAAGTACTTGTTTCAATATTTATTTCTTGAATATTAGTTAACAATTCTGTTGACATCCATATCATATCTATTCTGGACCATGATAAGTGTCTATTTGAGTAGAAGGTGTATTGTTTAGTTTTAGCATTTCTTTCTCTCCATGTATCTTTTAAGTTTATTTCATCTACCATTTAAAAAAAGGATTTGGGGAGAGTCTTTCTGTTTTGCTTTATTGTTTTCTGTGCTGTATAGTCCAGTTTGTTGTCTACAATTCCATTAAAATCTCCCATCATAACTATATTAGCATAGTCCAGTTCAATTATTTTCATATGTAATTTTTTATAAAATTCTTCTTGTTTGTCATTCGGGGCATAAATTGCAATCAGGAGTGTTTTCGTATTATTATCCATTATTTCCACCATTAGTATTCTTCCGTCGTCATCAGTATAAATAAATTTCGCTGGAATGGTCTCTTTAATATATAAAACCACTCCTCTTTTCTTGCATTGTGTCAAGGAGGTAAATATTTTCCCTAGTTTTGGCTGTATCAACAATTGTTCATATTGCTTTTTAATATGTACTTCTTGTAGGCAGATTATATCAAATTTTAATTTCTCTAATTTATGGAAGGTTTTCCTTCTTTTAACGGCTGAATTAAGTCCATTTATATTAATTGTAATCAATTTTTTTCTCTTCCATGGTTATATTTTATAATTAGGTTTGGCAGCTCTTGTGGATCTTGGTTCACGTTGTACTTTGGCTTCCTCCTTTCCACCTACTGCACCTTCCTTTTTTCAGTTGTCATTTGGCAGTCCTCTTGGAATTCAATTAGTGAAATTTCTTTTTCTGCCTCTTCCTCTTTCCTTCTGAAAAATTCTATATAAAATGATTCAGCTTTCTCAATTGAATCAATTCTGTATCTCTGTTCTTGCCATGTGAACATTAAACCTTCTGGAATCAGCCATCTATAATTCACCTCTTTTTTAAGTAGCAATTTGGTCAAGAATCGGTATTCTTTTCTCATCTCTCTCACTCTTCTGGGTACTTGTTTCAAAACCACAATCTCCTTATCTTTATATTTCAATGTTTTCTCTCTTGCCACTTGCAATATTTGCGTTTTAATGGCTTTCTTTGTAAATCTGATGTGAACTTCTCTTGATAGGCTATTTCTCATTGCGTATCTTGTGAAGACTCGATAGACCTCATCTATTCCATCAATCACATTCTCTTCAGTTATTTCCAAAGCTTCAGCCAATATTTCTATCATTATCTCTGCTAGATATTGTCCTTTTTCTTCCTCTATGTTTTGGAATGTAAGATAAAATTCTGATCTGTCCATCTCCCATCTCAGCATACCCCTTTTATCTTGTTCAACCACAGTTAATCTGTTATCAATGTCTCCAATCTTCTTATCTCTTTGTTTATCGTCTTCTTCAATTTTTAGTAGTCTCTCATCATACTTCATCATCATTCTTGACTTTTTCATTGGTTTTCCCTGTTCTTTGTTCAATGTTCTCTGTTCTTTGTTCGATGTTCTCTATTCTCTTTTCAATATTCTCTGATCTTGTTTGAACATTTTGAATTCCTTGCATAATCATCTGCAGGGTCACTTTTTCTTTTTCTTGTTCTTTCTCTTGCCTTAACATTGTCTGTATTGAACGTTGTCTTCCAGATGGTGGAGAGGAGGAAGTAGAAGTTGAAGAACCAGGAGCTGTTAATTTCCTACTCATTTCAAACAATTCAAAATCTTCAGGTTCTTCTAGACCTTAATCCAATTATGAAGTAACCAATTGCGATTCCAAATAAAAATAGTAGGGAAAACAAAGCCAAATAGTAATAATAATAAAAAAAGAAAAAGAATTTCTTCAGGTTCTTGTATACCTTAATCCAATCGATTAGTTAGATAACAATGAAAATTCAAAAATGAAGGAAAAAACCATAAACATACACAAAAGAGAAAAAGTTGTAAAATCCTAAAAAAGATGGAAAAGTGAGGAATAAAAAGCTAAAAAAAAAAAGGAGAAATTCTTCAGGTTCTTCAACACCTTAATCCAATTAAGAGGTCTCAAATATAAAAGGCTGCATAAGAGAAAAAGAAGAAAAAAGCCAGGAAGATAAAAAGAAAGAAAAAACCAGTATTGGAGATAGATGGAAAAACAAAAGTACCAGAAAGGCAGAAAGAAAAAAAAGAAAAAAAAAGGCTACTCCCTTAAAAAGAAAAAGAAGGGAATCATTAATATTAAAACTTTTCTTTTAAAATAAGAAGCAAGCGTAAAAATGTAACTTCCAAAGACAAGCAAAAAAAAAAAGCAAAGACAAGTTCCAAAGAACTAAAAATCCAAATAGCTATTTCAAAAAGTAAACTGTTGAGGAGGGGTAGCACAGCTTAGGAAAAATCAAGAGAACACACTGCACTTTGTTTAGTTGTCCAAGGCTCTTGTTATAACACTCTTCTCCAGAAACTTATCACCTTTTCTTTTCCTATAAACTTCAACACCAGACTCCAGCTGTTGATAGAAACCCAGAAGAGCACCTGCAATAATACTCTCCCATGCTCTTCCCTCTATCTTATCAAATAGCAATGTCCTTGAAAAGAAGTCTCAGTTCTTTCTTTCTCAGCTTTGCCTGGTCACAGGAGAAATAGAATATTTCCAAGCCTCTAGTTGGCAGTGTTACAAAGTTTCTTTGCTTTCACTTTCCCCCTCCTTTTCCAAGCAAAATATAATAAGAATTAATAAAAAGAAAAAGCTATTTAAAAAAAAAAAGAATTAACTAAAAGGGAGTCTCTAGCCTAAAATGTTACAAAATCAAAAAGGAGAAAAAAAATAGATGGAAAAGAAAAAACCAGTCCAGTTTCAAAATATAAGATCATGTATAGAAAATCCAGCAATGAGAAAAAAACATTAGTTTGACATTCCTGTTTAAAATCGCCGCTTAATCACTTCTGTCAAAACTTTTACAGATTCTTTTTTTTTCCTTAGGGTGTCCTTTCAGATCTTAGAATAAAGAAAAAGTTCTCACCAAACCGGCACACTGTCTTTCTGTTCTGTTTCGTTTCGGAGCTGTCCCAACTTCAGCAGCTTTAATGGCTGCCTCTTTGCCGCTGGCAAGAAGAGCTTCTCCTGGATCTACCAGGGACTTTGCGGTATCCCTGGGATCGACAGGATGCGCTCTTCACTTTCACTATCTCTTCGGGACGGTTTAGATCCGACAGGACCGTCGAGGAGCAGAGATATCAGCAGCGATCTCAGACCTCCAAGATCGCATGCCGTATCGTCGCGACGCCAGCTCCGCCCTTCCCAACATATAAAATGTTCTGATAACGGAATTTTGGATTCAACTCTCTTTCCCTGGTTATATGCAACATCCTTGTGTGATGCTTTTCTCCAGCTCTAATGGCATAAAAATGTGGGCTAAAAATCTATTTTCACTAAAACTCTTGTATCTATTTGATACTTTATAACCTTCAATTGGGTGAAACAATGTGTTAAAGAGCAATAATTTTCAGCTCAGTGTACCTCAAATGGGCCAACAAAATACATCCAAAATCCAGGATCCATGACTCCTGTGGGATTGAAATTTGGCAAAGTTATGGCTGCTTCAGTGCCACCATGCCTTCCGGTTATACTTCCTACAAAACTACATTATATGATCCAAGGGAAGATGGGAAAGGCGTATCTCTGCCCTCTTTACTGCTTCCCTCTGGCCCTTGCAACAAACTGATTTGTGGCAAGGCCCAATAGGCAAGCAATCATAGGCTGCTTTGGAATCAAGACTGGAATTTGAAATTTCTTAATGTCAGTAGCTGGTGAGGGAAGAATGAAGGAGCAACTTGGCTGCCTGCTGGCAAAGTAGAACTGGCTGGAGGGGTGACAGCTCTCCACGAGTGACCCCCTCTTTCTTCCTGGAGGGAAAGGATTGTTGGGGACATGCTGGAATGGTGCAGTTTTAATTTTGGTCTGCAGGTTCCTTTGCCCCCTCTCTCTCAGCAAGATAGTTCCGCAGGTGATTTGAAGAGAAGGAAAAGGATGAGTTTTCATTGGGCATTTTTGAGGGTTGTGTGGGAAGGGGAAATGGCATAAACATCCATTATATGTTGAAAGAATGACTGAACCGATCACAAGTTGTTTAGTAGTATATTAACAGTCCAAACAGATCCGTTTCTTGCTGGTAATATTCCACGCTTTGAAATTGTTTGCTGAGAACAGAAATAATATAGTACTAATATAAGCTATTATATTACACTATTCGGTAATATAAGCAAAAGAAATATATTACAAATCACCTGATAGGAAAAGTTTTTTTCTGAATGTAAGGGGAAAATGTGAACTAGGAAAAAAAATAGAAAATAATGTTTGAAATATTTCTGATGGATTTCAAATGCAACTACTTCTACCTATATAATTGTTTCAGAAATCCATAAAGAAAATGCAGTGACTCATATATTTATTGTTTAGATTTGTGTTATTTAGAACTGCCTTTAACGGTGGTTTGGTTTTTAGTGTTATCTGTGGAATGCTGAAAAATATGTTTATATCATAATGTTTTACTGTCACCACTGACCTCATTTCATTACTTTATCATGCTACTTAAAGAAATAATTAAAAGATATAATTTAATTTAAAATGTTGAAGAAATGTACAGAAATGCAGTTAGACCCAGTATGAAGTACAATCAATATATTTGTCAGAATAATTTTATATTTTTAGTGTGGACTTGCGGTTTGGTGTCACTTTGCCTTCAACTGAACTTTTGAGGTCTTACTGTCAAATGAAGGTTGGCAATTCTTGGCCAGGTATAATCTTTCACACAATATAAGTTCCAAAAATGCAAATACAGTGGATGCTACTATTGTAATATTGTCTGATGTAAACTACTATGTTAGCAAGCACCAAAATATTACTTCAGAGAGTCAGATTTTCAATTTCAAAATCTGTACTAGTCACCTAGCTCCTTATTTTTTTTCTTTTGATAACATGGATATGATCCATCTAAAAAGTTAGACTGTAAGTCCCAGAAAATTCAGCTGAGCAAGCATACATAAAATTGTTCTGGTAGGGCAAATATTTGTCAGCAGTGGATTTTATTTTTTTTTTAGAAAAAACACTTTTAGGGAGTTGGGGGAATAAAATTCCCAGCAGGAAGTATCTTCTTGATTTTAAAACCTCTTTTCCTTATGGATATTCTGTCTGTAGTGATTATAATCACTAATTTATGGAACTCACCAGGATTCTATTGATACAGATATTGTTTGAATGCTTGTTTTGCTTATTTTATGACATCAACATGAATTCTCAAAAATATTTATGATATGGGGAGCAAGGTAAGCAATGATAACAGTATTGATATTCTAAGGAAGGAATATGAACTATTAAATGGCACATAATTTTCCAGGGAATAAAGAGTTTATTATCCTAGGAGTAGCTTGTGACCATGCTCAATTAAAGGAGAATAATCTCAAGAAAAGTCATATAATTGAACTGATAAATTAGATCACTTCTTTATTTCAGGCAATAGTACCTACAATTATTTCATGCCCAAATTGTTTTGTACACAGAGTATTTGCAAAATGATTTTGTTGTTGAATTAAACGGATGAAGTGGAATTATTGATGCTTTTATATTGAGGATTTAGTTTATTTGGGAGTACTTTATAGAAGACTGCAAAATCAATAGTGGTTGATGCCAGAAATAAAGGTGGAGGAGGCTGATTGTGCCTTTTTTTCTTTTCCCATAGATCAGGATAAGAAAATTGCTTTTACCAAGGACCTAAAACTACTATTCTAAAAAGGATTTTAAAAATTAGGCCAAGGCTATGAGGGGCTTTTAAAATTAGGTCATCAGTTGCCTCCCCTGTTTTATAGGAAGGAATCTCCTACAGGGATATTAATCCTTAGATATTCAATGGGCTCCTTTTCTGATTTTCTTTAAGTTACAACTTCACTTTTTGAAAATGAGAAAAACAGGTTAAAATATCTTATTTCAGGTTACCGCTATAGGCTAGTTACTTTGCCAGTAAGTATCTGACTTAACTTTATAGTGACAAGGTAAAACCAAGTATCAGTGCTCCATCCTGTCAGTTTAAAAGATTAGGGCAAACTTGAGTGCACAATTAATGAGTTTGCAGCCAAACTCTCCTAACAGATACATTTGAGATGTGTTTACAGACATGCTTGTTATTCACATTCACATTTTAAAGCAACCCAAAGGATAGAGATGTTGCATTATGTCACAGTTCCAATTCCCCAAAACCAAGAAACAGAAATAAAAGGTTTGATTAATGGCTTTTAATTCTGGCAGGCCTGGAAACATCAGCACATAGCAACCAAAATAAAGGCAGCAATAACTGTTGCTGCTTTCCTGACTATTTAACCCCCACCCTCTGTGTGCACCTCTCCAACTGATTGTTGGCTGGCTGCTTCTTCATTGTCCACCTCCCACGGCATGAGTACTGTTTTTCGTAATCCCTGTAAGCCTTTCCCCCCAAATGGGAACCCCCCCAAAATGGTCTGCTGGAGGGTTGGTCTGCCGTTTTGAGGGTTGACTGATGACTCCCCTCTACCACAGAGATGGCATCTGGAAGATAAGCAAAGACCACAATAGCTGCCTGCTGAGCGGGGTCCCACACAATCACTCCCACCCGGTTTTTGAGGGTTGACACATTATTATATTTATTATTTATTTACTATAACATTTATTGGTCACCCATCTTACCTCAGGGTAACTCTGGACAGCTTATTATATTACATTACATTAATGAAAGTGTGGTGGAATCTAATCTTATTTAATAATTTCTTGCCTTTTGTTTCATATAAGTCTGAAAACAGTTTCAGAATGTTTTGACTTGGAAGTACACGGTTGGGTTAGTTCAGTAGTCTCCATATTAGACCAGTATTTTAAAATTCAGTATAGCCTAGGGCAGGGCTGTCAAACTTGCAGCCCACGGCCCAGATGCGTCACATGCTGGCCATGGCCCTGCCCGGTTTAGTGAAGGGGAGAAAAGTCCTGATACATCATGTGATGCCACCATGATGACACGAGTTTGATACCCCTGGCCTAGGGCAATTGTAATTCCTTACAGTAGCATTGTGATTCTGAGTGCACATTTACTACTGTGCCCACTCAACATCCTATGTACTATACTACTTTCCACGTCCTATTTAAATTTCATTCCGGTTGCCTGAAAAAGAGATTGGATAACCATTTGTATGAAATGTTATAGAGTTCCTGCTTGAGTAGAGGGTTGGACTAGAAGATCTCCAAGGTCCCTTCAAACACCATTATTCTGTTATCTTCTGCTACAGAAATTGTGTGTTAAGCTTTGTGGTTGTGCATTAAACTTTTCTGCTGCATTAATAAAATTTGTTTAAAAAAACAACACTTTTCTGCTAAAGTTTTTCTCTGAATGCCTTTTTCAGAGGTGATACTAACCAGTGAGAAGGCTGATTTATTTTCTCTTGCAGGGGAACTGTTTTCTTTGGCAGATATGAAATGTTGCATTTTGTGCCAATCTGTTATTTAGTCTTGCTATTTCATATGCATTTAAAAAACAGGCTAGGCTACTTATTTATCTATATACTATTTTTATCTGCTATTTCTAGCTTTATATTCTATGTTGGTATTATAGTTGCACTGTGAACTGTCCTGGGATTAATTTTTAATGAGGATATGCTATGAATATTTTAAATAGTTCAACACTGCTCTTTTATTATACAAATAACCAGGCTGAATGTCTTGAAGCAAAAATAAACAGGATAATGATACTGAACAATGGTCAAACTCTAAATTAGAAGAACTGTTAGTCTCAAAGCCAGTAATGTACATAGCTTAACATAGTTAATGCCAAGCATTGGAAAGTATTGCTAGGCCTTTCATTTACAAATGCCTCTTTAGGAGAGAAAGTATTTTAAATAGATCTTGCATGTTAGCAAAACAGCACAATAAAGAATTGATATCAAAGTCCTAAATGCTAGAAATCAGTTGTAGATATTTCTACTGTATCCCCTTTGTGTGGTACCAAAATAATCTGGACTCTTTTTCTTCCCTTTGGAACATGGGTGTCAAACTTGCTGCGTCACATTGCCGTCACATGATGTTTCACAATGTTTTCATGAGCTGGGGTGGGCGTGGCCTGCGTATGACACATCTGGCCCATGGGCCACCAGTTTGACACCTCTGCTTTGGAAGGTTAAAAGCTGGTACTTAAACTATCACTACAACCATGAAAATCTATAACTTCTCAAAGAAGAGCAAATTTTATCTTTTTAGAAGTTGGTTAAAGAACAAAATGAGTTTCTCTACAAAGAGTTTTCCTTTTAACATGTTTTTTTAAAAGGGTAAAAATATTTGGTTCTTTCCAATCTGGTAATACGCTATCACTGGTCATCCTCTCTATGACTCCTAGACAGAGCACCAAAGCAAAGTGTAGTTCTGAATTTTTAAAAAATGTTAATTCTTGGTGAATTTCTTATACTAAAGCAATACTTAAGTATTCTAGCAAGTAATGGATAGGCAGCAAAGGAGAGAGCACAATGAAGACATTATCTATATTGTATACTTCCATTATACTACATTCTGAAGCAATCTTTTGGGGAGAGGAGGAGCAAGTGTGCATAGTCAATGAAGTAAATGTACTTGCCAGAATAAGAGCTAAAACATTTATGATTACTCATAATGAACAGCTGTTATACAAATAATAACCATTACAAAGCTGCCCCCAGTATACACTCTTGTTCATCTAACATAGGAATAACACAAAAGGCATGTAAAGGAGGCATCTCAGAAGCAGAGGTGAGCCTGCTAGGTGGGATAAAAACATTGAAGCAAGTATTAAAATGTATAACGAGACAGGACAAAATTATCATAACAGTCCAGAACTTGATATTCAGTCACGTGACAGCAGTCTTTCATATTTGCCAAATAAACCTATTAAGTAACAGTTGTTGGCTTCCCTCACTCCCAACTTCTGCAAGACCAAATCTAGGAGGTCCTATGATGGTGAAAAAAGCCCACTGTGTTTGGTTTGGGCTAAAGTTAAGTATTTCCTAGTAGCATGAGCATTTTAACATTTTAAGTAGCATCACCTTTGCCATAACAATTTCTTATCTGTATTCTCCATTCTCTTCTCAGTCAGGAACCAAATTACTTCCTGTTCTCATGTGAAATGTTTTCCTACCTTTGGCACATTCTTCCTGCAGTCAGCTGCTATCTATAAATTTCATTCTATTTTGTTTCTACTGGCATTTTAAATACTTGCCTGGAACTTTTCTTTGATGTTGTTTTAGAATTTGGGTTAAAAATGCTTACTTTTTAATAGAAACAGTGTTTAATGATTTTCTTAAACATTACAGCTAAGAATAAAAAGAAATACAAGACTAGTAAGCACAATTCAAATAATTCAGAACAAATTTTGAGCTACAGTCTGGAAAAACATTTTCAGAATGAAAGCACCTTGGGTATTTTGGACCACTCTTTCAGCCCAACCGATGTTATAGGGTTTTTGTTATCGGAAAAATAGGTGGGAGTATTATGTACAACATCTGAGCTTACAATAAAGACAAGATGAAAATCTTATAAATTAAGTATAACACAAATAACTTATAAGCAAAACAAAATAGAAGCAAAATAGGGGAACATCTATTGTCCTACAATATAAAAATGGTATTTGCATTTTTATAAAAAGTATGACAATTCCTTTGTTTACAAATTAAACCTCAAACAGTTGGAATAATATTATCCCTTTTGTTCTTTTTTTTCCTTTTTTTCTTTCCACGGATATAAAGTTAGTTCAAAGGCTGCGATTTCAATTTTATCAAGCCAACATTCTCATCCTTCTAAGATAAAAAGATCCACCTTTACAAAAGGCAAATTAGGATATATACAAAACACTTAATAACTGGACAAATTCAATTTTGGGGAAACTAATAACAGCATCTTTACATTTTACCTTCTAAGACTCAGATATACCTTATTATGGACGAGTCCTTGGTGCTCTCTTAACTTGCTTGTTTTCTTGCAAATATTTCATTACACTGTAAGGTCCCAGAAGTTTCCCCGAGCCACTGAGATAGATGCCAAAGAGTGAGACTCAAGACAAAGTTTGCAAAAATAACAGCTTTTTTTATTCTTTGGCCAAAGCAAAAAGTCTGGGTGAATGTCCAAAACATACAGACAAAATGCATGTAAGGAATAGCCACACCCTGCAAGAGTGGCTCAGAATATTATATACATTTTATGCTGATAGAAACAAAGTTTATCCAATCAGAGACAAAGGTTCGTTATTAATGTGGGCAATGTCTTGTCCATGCTCTCCCCTTCCTTATCCATGGAGCGTTCTTTGTCCGTGCTCTGTCCATACTTTGTTGTTTTACACAGTATCTCTTGTCCTTGTGTGTTTGTGCTCCTAGGCAGACCCCACACCCCTATCTATGGAGCACTGGGAACTGTCTCCAAGGATGTGTCTAGCTCTGAATCAAATTGCAGAGGCGAAAAAACAGATAGAAAAGGATACAATTCTCTTACAGAATGAATTCCTAACAAATGATTCCCATCCTTAGCAAAATAGTATAAGCAACTTCTTTAACAGAAGCAAAGAGGAAAGGTTAGATTGATTCATGTCAATATGTCCTTACACAAACTAGGTAGCATCACCAGCTTTAATGATGTTACCTATTTTGGGTAATGAAATGTTTGCAAGAAAATAAGCAAGCTCAGAGAGCACCAAAGACCTCTCATTTTGGCCCTGAGCTACAAATATTCTTTATTGTCATCTTATCTTATAAAAGGGAATATCAGGCATGGCTGAGGAATAATGGACATGTACTGTACCTTCAAGACAAAAAGGATGGTAGCCATCATTTGGAGAGGCAAATGAAAAGCTGATGACTTTTCCTATTACACTTCTATTGATGCCCTAAAGTACACAGATCTAACCTACCATTCCAACTGTGGCAATCTTATAAAAAGAATACCAATATACGGAGGAGGCGGGGCTAGCTGTCAGCGCGAATGGCTGTGTGAGCAGAGAGCTCCGCAGAGCACAGCTGAGTTCCGACATCTGGAGGGCTTCCCGAAAGCTGAAGGTATCTTGGAGCGACTACCAAAGCTGCTCGGCGATACCAGTTGGATGGCGGTTCGAGGTGTGAGTTGAACAAACTCCTTCCTAACCCCAGGCGTGGAAGAGGACAATGTCTCATGGCCAAACCGGAGTGCTGACAGCTAGCCGGAACAAGCAGTGAGCTAGCAGTGGGAACGGTTGCGTTGGATTTGGAAAAATTGGGTTCCGATCTTGCAGAAGAGTGTGTTGTACCCCTATTCGGCTTAGGAGATTGAGGGGCTCAAGCAAGGGAAGGGAGTGGATATATTCCTTTCCCCGCCCCCCGATCAGCGGCGAGAGGAAAGAAATGAGCATCGCAAGTGGCCAGCAATAAAGATCTAACGAGAGCGGCTGTGGCAAACAAAATATATCTGAACTATATGGTGAGCGCTGATTGAACCTTATTTTGCTAAAGCCACAAGGAATTGGACTTTGGTGTTGCTAGGTGAAAAGAAACTTTAATTTTTTAAAAAAGGACTAAAAAGAAAAGGAGAAACGGGACAGTTAAAATGGCTCTCCCTGAGAGTGCATTTTGACAGGAGGCAAAAAGGAGACACCTGCTGGTCCAAGTGGGTATATACTGGCTAATTTGAATTAGATGAAAAGTACTTTTGGTTTCTATATTTCTGACTCTAAGTGTGCAGATCTTATCTTCTCCATCTAAATATAGGACTGAGTGAATATAAAGAAAATAATTACAGAAAGACCGTAAATAAGACCAAATAAAGACTGCTGTGACTAAATGGACTTTGGGATACCTATCTAAGGATTGCGGGATGTATAGATAGTTAGCAAATCAGCAAAGAAATTGAATTTTGACAGTGAGAAAGGAAAATAAGGAGAAATTGTATTTATTCTTTCCCTTTTTTTTTGGACTAAATTATAAAAGACAATTACAAGACCGATTCTACCTACCATCATCACAGCAAGTGACACTGGTATTGACTATTATTGATATTACTGTTATTATAAGAATTGTTATTGTTGTTATATTGGTTATTACTAAGATACTAAGACATTATTGTTAGTATTGTTGGAACACTATTAGTTGTGGGGGGCTACTGAAACTATAAGGATACCCAAACGTGGAGCTATTTCTACTTACTATAATTGTAGTATAAAGTTATATATATATATCACTCCTATACATATACATATTTATATTACTAATTACTAATATTACTATATAGTTTTTTTACATTAACTTCTGCTACCAAAATGAAGACACACACACACACACATATTTCAGGCTTTTTATGAGCAGCTATATAAAGAAAACCGAGACCATTCAGAGGAAAAAATCTGACAATATTTGGAAAAGGCTGAACTGCCAAAGCTACCAGAAGAAATAATATGCTTAATGAAGAAATAAGAATGCCAGAACTAATAGAAACCATCCAAAAACAAAAAATCAACAAAGCTCCAGGGCCTGATGGACCGTCATCGGAATTGTATAAAGATCTTCAGGATAGTCTTGGCTCAATGTTACTAGAGGTATATAATGTCATTCTGACAGAAGCAAAGATACCACCATCATGGTGCTGATTCCAAAGGAGGAGACAGATCAGACGTTAATCCAAAACTATAGACCAATTTCATTATTGAACACAGATTATAAAATAATTGCTGCTATAATAGCTGAATGTTTGAAAAGATTCCTTAATACGTTTATACATACCGATCAAAGCGGCTTCCCACCTAAAAGGCAGATAAAAAACAATATGAGAAAGATGCTTGACATATTGGAATTTTATGAGGCACATAATGAAAAACAAGTGGCACTGCTTTTCCTAGATGCCCAAAAGCCATTTGATAACATAAACTGGGAAATTTTTGATACAGCAATTAATGGATTTCAAGAACAGATTTATAAATCCAATTGGAGCAATATATACAAAACAAAAGGCCAAAGTAGTAATCAATGAAGAGGTGACATGAATCTTTACAATACAAAAAGGTACAAGACAAGATTGCCCACTATCCCAGTTGCTATTCATTCTAACATTAGAAGTGTTGACGAGAAACATTCGGAAAGAAGAACAAATTAAAGGATTGAAAATCAGACAAGAACAATATAAACTACAAGCCTTCACGGGTGATGGAGGAACTGGCAGAATATGGAAAAGTAGCAGATCTGAAAATAAATAGGGCGAAAATTAAAATGTTGGTCAAGAATATGACAAATAAGCAAAACAAATTAACAAAAGAAATGGATATTCAAGTAGTGAAGAAGTTGAAATATTTAGGGATATATTTAACAGCAAGATGCACAACCCTCAGAGAAGACAATTATACTAATCTAACAAATCAAATCAAAAAGGATTTAGAAAGATGGAAGAATTTGCAACTTTCCCTAATGGGCAGGATAGCCGTTCTAAAAATGAATATGTCAGGTTTCCAAGTGATGAAATCCATTTTAAAAAGAAAAGCACAAAGTCCATCTTCCAAGACAATTTCTTTTATTTAGGAAAGCATCAAATTGGCAAAGTCCATTGTAATTCCGGATCTGACACAACCTGGAATTACTCCACATATTAGAAGTTAGAAATAACTCCCCAAAAGCCACATTCTCCAACAGAAGTAATTCAACGTTGCTTGATGTCATAAATCCCCACCTCCAGTGCCTAGGTACAGACAGCTCAGGTTCCCACAGGAATAATGATCACCTAGCCTAAACTACTGTCTCTATCTCCACTCCTCCCCACTTAGGAATGTGGCAAGCCTGAAACCCTTCCTCCATAACTGCCAAAGAGAAAGTAAGAAAAAGAATATATATTAAGCCTAACTAAAATGGCTACACTTATGTCAATTATTCTTTGGGACGGACTTGACAAATATATTACCAAAAATACTCTTATTCCAAAATATTCCTATAAAATTAGAGAAAAACTTCTTTAAGAATTTGAACCAATTAATGTAAAAATTCATTTGGCAAGGAAAGAGGCCAAGAATCAAGCTGAAAGTAATGCAGGATACCAAAGAAAAAGGAGGTTTTGGGAGCTATACCAGGTGTGGGATTCTACCGGTTCTGTCCAGTTCTATAGAACCAGTTGTTATGATTCTGCGTGGTTCAGAGAACCGGTAAATCACACCATTGGCTGGCCCTGCCCCTCTCTGCCCACCCCTCCCCTCCCCTCCCCTCCCCTCCCAGTCAGTCCTTGTCACGCGTGCACGGCATCACCTGCAGCTTGCTTTTGCTCACCTGCCAGGCCAGCTATTGCTGGCTGCTTTCCACTGTGGCCCTGCCTGATCTCCCTAGGTGAGTGAGGGTCTGCAAGCTCTGGGGCCCAGTCACCTACCTACCACTGCCAGTCGCCTCCCCACACATACTTGCCTTTTGCTGCCACCGCCCTAACCTGGGCGACCACTTTGCCGTCCGGATGCCCCTTTGCCTGCCACCCCTTCCCTCTCCCACCTGCAGCCCCTTTGTTGGACCCACCTGCCCAATTGCACCCATGTTGGCAACAGGTGTCATCATTTCAAAGTTGAGGGAGAAGTTGGGGAAGGAGGTGGAGGGTCCTGCAGTGACCGGCACAGGAATGGCACTGAGAAGCAGGGAAGTGGCCTTCTAGTGGTCCGACCCAGCGTTTAGTCCGGCGGGCCATGGGAAGTCAGAGCACCGAGGGAAAGAGAGATTGCCAGGAGGAGCCACCCTCTCCGTGTTGAATTGGGACCATTTGGGATAGTCCTAGGAATTGGGTGAGCCCAGCTGCAGCTCCTTGCCTTCTTAGCTCAGGGAACCACGGTTTTCTACCTGAGCGACTCCTCCTGTGTCTTTGCTGGATTATTTGGACACTTACAAGCAAGCACAGCTAAAGGCACTGCTGTTGCACGTCAGCCCAGGTCTCACCCTGTGGCTCCATAAAGTCAATACCAAAGAAGTGGGCGTTCAGGTGAACCCGCAGTGCAATGCTCGCTTAGATCTCGGCTGCTCCAGTCTGTCTGACCTCAAAGTCCTTCAGGCCGCCTGACCCGGAAGCCACTGCTCCCAGGCTTCTACTTGCCATGCTTGGTTGCCGCCTCTTCACCTTGCCCGAAGTGGCTGGCCCTGCCCCTCCCCTCCCCTCCCTCACCTGGCCTGAGAAGGTAAGGATGATGGTGGGGAATAGCGAAGCAACTGGGTCCCTATCTTTCCCTCTCTCTCCCCATCTCCCCCCCCGTGTGTGTGTGTGTCTCAAAGCCGTGGATGGGCCAAGCCAGCAAGCTCTCCTTGGCGCTCTTCACTGCTCAAGCATGGGGAGATGCTCCTCAAGCAACTGCCAAAACACAGCAAAACAGGGCATGGAATGGATGGCTGCTCGCTTGGATCTCGGCCACTCCAGGCTGTCCAATCTCAAAGCTGAGCCAGGAGCCACTGCTCCCAGGCTTCTACTCACCCATGCTTCCCTTCCTTGCCTGGCCTGAGAAGGTAAAGACGACGGCAAGGAATAGTGAAGCAGCCGGGTCCCTATCTTCCCCTCTCTCCCCCCACACCCACAAAACCGGTTGTTAAGAAATTTGAATCCCACCCCTGAACTATACTACCATGCAGGAACACTTATGTGGCTAAAGGAGTGGATTAACTTTAACGCTGGAAGGTCATGATATCCAAGCGGGCTGGCATGCCTTTCTGTGGTATGAAAAAGGCACAGCACATAAATACTTCCAGAGATATTATTTAAGACAGGCATTATTAACAGTATGGAATAAAATTAAACACCAAAATTATATGAAAACCCCTACTTGGATCTCCACATTAGAAGCACCAGTACACCCAAATTTGATAAATATGGAGAAAATTGTCACCTATAGAGACATATTAAATGAACAAGGAGAATTGAAAACTAGATTAGAACTGAAAACACAAGGGGTAAATTTGGAATGGTGGTCCTATTTACAAATTCAGACAAGATATACACAGGATAAGAAAATAAGGGACATTAACAAAGATTTAACAACATTGGATAAACTGCTGATTGGGACTGATAACAAACTAAAATGCTATATAAATACCTATTAGAATACAAATTAGAAGAAGAACATGTCAAAGAAACAATGATGGTATGGTGAAGAAATTTTAGACACAATATTGAACTGGTTAAATGGGAGAATCTCTGGTCAAAGAATAGGAAGTTAACAATGGCCATGGCCTATAAGGAAAACCTTTACAAGATGTTTTACAAGTAGCACCTCCCCCAGCAAGGCTTGCCAAAATGGATTAAAAACTTATCTCCAGAATGCTGGAAATGTAAGAAACTATCAGGTATGTTCTACCACATGTGGTGGACGTGTAAATTTGCAAAAAAATACTGGAGATTGATACAAACTTGAGTGGAACAAATGGTGGGAGACCATATCCTGTTTAAACCAGAATTATTTCTCCTGGGACTAATGATAGAATAATATAGGAAAGATATAGCATATTTAATCATATATGTTTGAGAATGATAACGTGCAGTATTGGAAAAATGAAACCATACCACCAGAAAGAGAAATAATAAAGAAAATAATGGCTTGTGAAGAATCGGATAGGTTAATCTTAGAATTGAAGAATAAAGGGGAATCAGCTTACTATGAGACATGGAATAAGTTTTATCAGTGGCTACAAAAAAAAAGGGAAGGTTGGGGGAAAAAATAGACAGAATGAATAAAACCAAAAAGCAAATACTGTATCAATAATATGAAAGTTAATGGTTTAGCAATATCTTTGTATGTATGGTGTATGTAACACCAAAATGGCAGCACTATTGTATATTTATAGTTGTAAATAATAAAAAATATATTTAAAAAAGGAATACCAATATACAATTTAGCCAAAGAACTCACCCCAAAACTTGGGCATTACATAGCTGGGAGTATCAAAAACCTAACAATTGAAGATAAAATTATGGTTTCATTTGATGTTACAGTACTTTTCCATTTATATCCATAAATCCAGAATTAGCAGAATGCTTTGCAGCATAACTATAAAATATACTAGACAGAACATTCCAAATTGAAATAAATTTACCTCATCACTTTCAGTTCAATGCACAAATAAACAGACAAATCAGAAGACAAATCTTGGAATTCATGGATGAGATGCAAAGCCTATAAACAATAGCATTCATGCACATGAAACCAAATATGGATATGTAATGTAGATGACTATTATAATAAAAAACAGTTTATTTGTTTATTTAAATTTACTGGCCATCCAATTCCAGTGGATTTTAGGGAATGTACAAAATTAAACAGACATTAAAAATCGCTAAAGATATTACAGTTAGAGAATATACTTGAGACAATCATAAGACCTTTAAAAGAATAAACTTTACAAGAGAAGAAGAAAATAACCAGCTCCTCTTTCTGGAAAGGTTTTCTCAACAGAGGAAACAATAGCAGACTACAAACCCAAGTATATTGAATAACTAATCACATTGATCAAATACAGGTAGTCCTCGAGTTACAACTGTAATGGAGCCTGCTCATTCCATTCATAACCCGAGGATTCGTGGGTGTAAATCTTGTACCTTGAATGGGATCACTCCCTCCTTTTGCCCACGTATTTGCTAATCGAATGCAAGGCTTGTTAAGTGCACATGAGGTGTTTCGGGGTGGGGAAGGCCATGTGGGGGGCTAGTGATGAAACAGCCCATCTGCTTAAGACCACCCAAGGCTTCTCCAACACACTGAAATACCTCATGCTCTCCACAATTGCTTCTCCCAAACCTGCCACACTTGGTCATTTATCATGTGAAGATCTAGCAAGCAATCTCCTCTCCAGGCTCTCAGCTGCGTACGCCCCTCTGTAGTTCCATTTAGGCCTTTGCAGGCCTTGCCTGTCACTTTGTAGGTCGAAATGGAGCTTCTGAGGGACAGATCCACCTCTCAGAAGCTCCATTCAGGCCTCCAGAGGCCTCCAGAAGCACATTGCAGGCCGAAATGGAGCTTCTGAGCACTATTTGAGTCAGCAATGTTCACAATGAATGTTGCAGAGCCTCTGTTGTTCATAAGGGTGAACAACTGCGGTGGTGCTGCAAGATTCGTTGTTTCGGGACTTGTTGATAAATGCTAGGGGTTGCTTATCACATAACTTCAAACGTTCGCTAAGGGAATGCTCATAACCCAGTCACTGTCATAAAATCACTCTTGTCAAAGAAACAACCCTAATGACCAGCAATGTGTAAGAACATTATTTAGATGAGCAAAACTAGACTGTAACAACCCAGAATCCAAAAACATTTTCCTATATAATAGATACTACACAATTTCCTTAAAATATCTATCTATGTAAGGTATCATAACACAGCTATTACAACAACAAAAAATAACATTCCCATACATCAAAAGCATATTTCAGACAACTGGCAGACAATTAATAGCCTCTTCCCTTTGGCACACAAGCTGATAAAGTCCCTCCAAAACATCTTCACCAAAGGCCCAGTAACAAAAAAGCAAAAACAGGAATAATCTTCAACATAAAATGTTAGCACTATATAGGACAAACAAATAGACAATAGACAGAATGTAGCCATAAATACCAGAAGTCAGAAGATATGATGAATATTCCCTAATTTCTCAATACAATCATAATTTCATTGGGGAAACTGTCTACATTTTAGATCAAGTCAAATTCAAAGGGAATATGAAATTCCTGGAAGCTTTGCTTTCTGATATATTAGACATCAAAACAAAGTCATGTAGAAATAAATCCCATCTATACACAAGTTAAATGACATATGCAAAAACCAGGAAATAAACAGTCCAGAGTACATCCTCTGTAGTAACAAAAACCCAGATAAACAGGAAACAGCACCGGTTAAACAAGAAGGAAGAAATAATACCTTAATCCAGGATCCATCAATGATGTAACCATACCTCAACCAAGACTGGAAAGGCAAGTTATTGTATATAAACAATCAACAAACTCCACTCTCCCATGTGTTGATGATGTTACCTAGCCTGTTAATGAAAAGTATGTAGGAAAATAAACAACCACAAAGAACACAAAAAACCAACAGTTCTCCATCATCCTCTACATGTGCTTAGGTACCTTCACTCAACAATCTCCTGGCTTCTCTTGATGGCATCAAGATTCTATACCCTCAAAACTTCAACCAATAATTCACAAGTCAAAGATCCACCAAATCCTGCAATACCTTCTCTTTAATCAGAGTTGGCAGAAGGACCCTAACCCTAACCCACTGTCCACATCCATCCCTTTCCCAGAACCCACTCTCAGCAAATTTGCTAGAAGTATGTTTACCTGTTGGGGTTTCTTTTATAAAACACTGATTTGTTAAGAGTGATTTTATGGCATTAAATTATGATATCCAAGCCAACATTTTAAAATTATATATACAAATAAACATTATAGAATTATTGACTTCATTGTATAAATGTATAAAATAAATAGAGTTACTAAATTAAAATTTTTTTAAAAGAGAGAACATTCATTCAGATAAGGCTAGAGAAGGCTTTTCATGTCAAGAATGAAGGGCAGTTAACTAACGATAAATTGAATACAAGTCATTTCTATTAAGAAGTACAATTTTCACACTGAATCTTACAAGAAAACAGCAAGGGAAGGAAACCAGAATCAGCTAAGAGAAGCAGGCTTCTGAGAGTAGTCTCCAAGGCAAATGGGCTATTTGGTCCCCTGGGACATTATGGCTCATCGATGCAATTTTTATAATGTTATCTCAATGATGTGTACATCAGGAAAATGATTCAAAAAGGTATTGAAATATGAGCTGTCATTGACACATAATTATTGTGAGCATATATTCCATATAACAGGTTTCCTCCTCCCTCATGTATATCTCCTTTAGCCTCTTGTAATTGTTGTACAGCATTCAGTTAACCTAAACTAGGTTTGTTCAATTAAAAAATAATTTTGCAAAATGAATATTAAATATTTTTATAAAGGAAAATAAAGGAATAGTTCTTTTTATGTACTTGTGATTTGCCACAAATTATATTCAAAGGGACTTCTTTTCTAGAGTCCTTGTTTATCACAGAACATGTGTGAATCACTACCTCCTCCTTTTCTTAATGTAATAAGTGATAATTGTCCCCCTTGGGTTCATCCTGCCTGCTGTGCCTAAAGCCTACAAGTTGTTGTCTAAATAAATTGATTAGAAAATAAGGACATGTGTTATTTTAAAATCAGACAGAATTAATACAGTTTGTGTTACAAGTCCCAAACTTCTGCAAGCTAGTGAGTAGATAAAATACACCTATTATTTGTGCTCCTTTGCAAGATTCTCAGAAACGGTTTGTACTTGCCTTGTTCCAGGATCCAAGAAAAAGTTACTGACCCAAAGTCACCAGCTGCCTTTGCACTTAAGGCAGCACTAGAACTCACCATCTCTTCACTTTTAGTCTGTGCCTTAACCACTATAACTTACTTACCTTTTTCCTTTGCAAAATGACTGAAAAAATTGTGTTCTGCCCACAATTTGAATAGAAGATGGAGTATTAGGATCTATCCCAATCAGAAACCCTGGATGACCAAGGAAGTCCAGCGCCTCTTGCGTGACAGGACCAAGTCCTTTAGGACCGGTGATGTGGCAAGATACAGTGTTGCCAGAGCTAATCTGAAGAAAGGTATTCGGACGACCAAGACTGATTATAAGAGGAAGATTGAGGATAATTTTTATAGCAATAACATGAGGCAGGTGTGGCGAGGGATTCAACAAATTACAAACCATCAACCAACCAATGTCATCCCTGCTGAGGGGGATACTTCATTGGCAGAGGAACTGAATCATTTATTTGCTCGCTTTGAAATGGAGACATCAGAGTCAGATAAAATACAACCCCCAACCAATTGCAGCCCCCACCTCATTGTGGAGGAACAGGAGGTGAGGAGCATTCTGAGGGCTGTGGACACTAGAAAGGCTGCCGGTCCTGATGGCATCTCTGGCTGAGTGCTTAAAGACTGTGCTGATCAGTTGGCTGGAGTCTTTACCAGGATCTTCAATCGGTTTTTATCCCAGTCCACTATTCCATCTTGTTTGAAGGCTTCCACTATTGTTCCGCTGCCAAAGAAGTTTCCTATCAATAATTACAGACTCAATGATTCTGTATGATTACAGACCAGTGGCACTCATTCTAATCATCATGAAGTGCTTTGAGAAATTGGTCTGCCGGCACATCATTTCTGGTCTTCCGCATACATTTGATAACAACCAGTTTGCAGTACAGAAAAAAGAGATCTACAGAGGACACTATAGCCATCACTCTTCACACTGCTCTGACTCATCTAGAACAGGGTGGGGGGGCTATGTGAGGATGCTTTTTGTGGATTTTAGTTCTGCATTTAACACAATTCTTCCACATAGACTAGTGTCTAAACTTCTGGACCTTGGACTTTCTAATTCAATTTGCCTTTGGATTATGGATTTCCTGTCTGGTCATTCACAGAGGGTCAGATTAGGTAATCATACCTCCTCAGCCCTTATTCTTAACACTGGACACCACAGGGTTGTGTGTTGAGTCCCTTACTCTATACTCTTTACGTGCATGACTGCATTACCACTCACACTAGTAATACCATTGCTAAATTTGCAGATGATATAACAGTGATGGGAGTTGTCTCCGGGGGGGGATGAGTCTGCCTACCGAGATGAGGTGGACTGGTTACTTTTGTGGTGTGGAGACAATAACAAGGAGCTTATAGTGGATTATAGAAGGAACAGTTCAGACATCCAGCCCTTGCTTATCAAGGGAGACCGAGTGGAGCAAGTGGCCAGTTTTAAGTTTCTGGGTATTACCCTAAAAGAGGACCTGACCTGGGATGCCCACATTGCAGCCCTGGTCAAAAGGCCCCAGCAGAGATTATACTACCTGAGATTTCTCAGAAAACAACAACTGAATGAAAAATTGCTGGTGACCTTCTACCTTCTACCATAGAGAGCATTTTAACATACTGCACCTCTATATGGTTTGCCAATTGCACAGTGGCAGATAGGACAGCACTCCAGAGGGTTAATGTCATTGCCCAGAGAATCATGGGTTGCCCTCTCCCCTCTTTGGAAGAGCTTTATAGCTCCCACTGCCTTAAGAAAGTTCAAAACATTCTCAAAGATCCATCTCATCCTGGGAACCCTTTTTTTGAACTATTACCATCTGGCAGATGGTACAGAATAATTAAAACAAGGACAAATAGGCTGAAAAACAGCTTCTATCCTGGGGCAGTAGCTCTTTTGAATTCTGCTGTATAGTGCAGTGTTGGTGTGGTGTCAGGAATTTCCAGTTCAATGTGTGAAGGGTGAAGGATGTGTGTTTGTATTTATTTTCATGGTCATGGTCATGATGTGCACTGAAGATGGTGTTTGATTTCGTTGTACGAGGTGCAATGACAATAAAGTTAAGTAAGTAAGTAAGTAAGTAAGTAAGTAAGTAAGTATACAGGAAGCAAACCAGTGGATGTTGCTAGTTAGACCAGAAACTGTCAATCACCAAAAGACAGCTTTTCACCCATGCAGAAATTGCACTAGAACAAAGCATACTTCATTGAATCCTGTAAATGTACATTACACCACTTTTGCTTTGGATTCTTTACTATATGTTATTTATAGTGAGTCAAGTTTAAATCCTAAACCTATATGCTTGGAGTAGGACTCTTACTTCTAAGTGAGCTGCTATGGGATGGCAATATGAGGCGTTCAGCAGTGGTGGGATTCAAATATTTTTACCACTGGTTAGGTGGGCATGGCTTGGTGGGCGCACTTTGCATGCGTGCAAACACTTTGCATGCGTGTGTGCACCAAACATGCACTTTGCATAGGCGCAGAGGTGTTTGCGCAGGCGCAGAGGCGTTCTAACTCAGGGGTTGCCAACCTTTTGGACCTCAGGGACCACCAAAGTCATAATTTTAAATCCTGTGGACCACTAATTTGAATTTTGACTGAAACTTTGACAGGAAACTTTGGCCGGGCTCTCAAGAGATGAGAGTGACTCCAGCTGCTTCTCTCTGCTAACAGGCAAAATTGCCTCTCTCAGCTCTCTCAGTGAGGTGTCACATAAAATGGTTCATTCTGTATTGTTGAATTTCTACTGTATTATTGAATTTCTACCGCCTCAGGTATTAAATACTGTCACCTTGATTAGGAGGGGGAAACATTTACTTTTTTGCATTTCTTATCAGAAGCCACTCTCCAACCAGTATAATAAAATCGAACTGTTTTGCTATTATATTACAATTTCTCTTTCTCTCAACAATCTCTCTACTCCAACTATTATATTTATCAGCCTGCAATGGGCCAGTAACAAAAAATACAAGAAGCCTTGCCAAAAGACTCCGATTTTGTGACAGGGATCCACACCACAAATATGTGAAACTCTTGATTCCTCCACCATCCACGAGAGGAAAAAAAGCATAGCAATACAAGGAATCTCCCCTTCAGACAAAGGAGTGGCCGGCTGGATGCGGTTTTACACCCAGTGCCATGAAGGACTCCAGAAGCCAAGCTTGGGTGCTCCTGATAGACACGTAACGGGGGGCCTAACTGCAGCTCTGGAATATGGGACTGACTTTTCCACCAATGTCAGCAAGCCACCCCGGGGTGGATTTCCCTTCCCCACTGTTGGTCTTACCTTACCTTCCAGTTCCAGCTCACGTGGCTCTACTCAAGGTAAGGTTTGCACTTGGCCAGCAGGTGGGCGGGCCATGTGGGCGGTGCAGACTTGTGTTCCCGTGCAGCCTGGATTAATTGATTTGGGGGGGTGCTTTGGGGGGGGGACATTCCACTGTGACTAACAAATTTTTCTTGTGGCCCACCAGTGGGCCGTGATCCACCAGTAAGCCACAGCCCACCAATTGGCGACTGCTGTTCTAATTTACCTCCTGCAAGCCTGCACAATCCTGGTCGCTTCAGCAGCTGCAGTGCGGCACTCTATATAGTGTGGCTATATCTTATTCAACGCTTCCGTATAAGCAAACCATGAATTGTATGTTGTATGAACCCAGGAATTGTGCTAGTGGGAAGAAGATATGATTTGAACATACCCATAATTTAAGTCCAAGTTTGGAATAAAAAAGTGTAAAAAGTATTTTGTGAAAAGTATAATTGCTTTACATTTCTATGGACTCTGAAAAAAGTGTAAACTTCATGATTAGATCCTGCTATTTATCAGATCATCTGTATAAACTATTCATTCTTGGAAGCAAAATATAAACCACTTGAAAGAGTTCCTTGTATAACCCTAATGCATATTCAAAAAAGTTGGGTATAATTCTTTTTTACTTACAGCTGCATTATGTCACTTAAAGTATATCAGTAGGAGCTGTGCTCCTGTTTTGCTGTGGTGGACCTGTGGTTTCAACCCCTACTTCTGCAAGGTATTGTTTATTTAACACATAGTAAACAGTATCCCAACAAGGAGCAATGTTCACGGTGAACTCTGTTTTGGCTAGGTATGTGAATTGATTATATACATACATACATTTTACACACACACACACACACACACACACACACACACACACACAACACACACACACACCCTATACCTGTGCTTCACTATGAAACTATGTGATCAGGCTTAGTTTTGGGGAGGAAAACAAGGGGGAAAATTCTGCCTCTGCCTACCAGCATCCATCAGTATTCATCTGACCAGCATCCTGTCAGTGTGTGAGAGAGTTGAGGGTTGTTCGGAAACTGGAAACGGTATTTGCTGTGTGAGCAAGAAGGAGACAGCAAGGAGCCTGGGCATGGCTTAGCTCAACTGTTCTGTACTAAAGCTGCTTGCTGCTGTGAAACTAAAACTTAAATTCCTCTCCTCTGCTTGGGTTTTGCATTTGGAACAGATTTTTTTCAGGTGGGGAGGGGGAGTAGAACTCCTTAGCATCAGAGCATGTTAATAATAATATTCGAAATACTAATGCTCTGATGGTCATTTTGAAAAAATCCTTTCTTAGTGAGCACCTAGAAGCCAAGAGGAACATACACGCCAAATTTCAAGTTTGTAGGCTTTAGAGTTCTGGAGATTTTGTGATGATGCATGAGTAGTATTTTGCTTTTATGTATATAGAATAAATATATAAAGAAGCATTTGGAAATTGGTAATTGACAGACTTGACATATATATACGCTAAGTCTGTTAATTACCACAAATTCAAATGCTTCTTTAAAAATAGACAAGTCAAGTTTAGGAAATTAACAATCTCCAGACATTGCAAGGAGTATCTTACTAGGGATTCACATTTATTCATCTTTGCCTGAATTGCTAGAACATACCAGACTAAAAATAGCTGACTTTAGTGTGTTGTGCAAACCTAGCTATTGTGATTGCTTTATGGTTCAGTGGTTTGTGCAGATCTGAGCAGTGGTTATTCTGAATGGACCATGGTTCAGTTGACCATGAATTAATGTGCCGTGCAGATAGCTACCAGTTCTGAGATGCTAATCACTAGTTGAGAACAAAGAGTCAAGTTGTGGAGATGTGGGAGACGTAGCCCAGTTATAACTGTAATTAGATAATGAAATTTGCATAGATTTAGTAATTTTATTTTGTCGGTTTAAAAATAATTTTTCTATCCCACGGCTGGGGTTGGGGACCCTGGTCTAGCCAATTTAAGGTCATGATTATCTATGAAGATAGTCTTACGGAAATTATTCAAATATCTTTACAAAAGCAAAACGTGCAGGGAGGAAAAAGTATGCTGACTCGAAATCACATAGAGAGGAGTGTAAAGCATTATGAAGCAGTATATAAGTCTAAGTCCTCTTGCTACTGCTAAATAACAGTGTTCTTGATGTACATTACAGTTTTAATAAAGAAATGTGAAGGTAGAGCTTGTTTCCTGAATACGTGACTTTTGTGGAAAACTCAACTTACGATGGAGCCACCTTCCTAGTGACCTTTGACAGTGTGATAAACATATTGATTCACTTTTATCAGTAATGCATTGTATAAACATATTTATACAGGAGAAACTTTCTGCCATATAAGTTCAGACCTGACAGCATGAGGTTTGTGAGTCCTGGGATTTGTCCAAATAACTGCATTCAGGGGCTACAGACGCATTATGCAGAAAAAAATAAAACAGATAGCTGTCTTTTAAAGTAAAGGTTCATAGGTCAATTGGTAAGAGTCACATTTATGGTAGCGAGTTTTTGTTAACTGTACTGGGAACTATTCAACAAATCTGAGTTATTTAAGCATCTTACATTTCACTAAATATCAAAATATATTTTGGTTTAAATAAATAATTTCCTTCATATGAACATTTTATAAGATAATTTTAGTTTTGCTGTCATCAGCAATGCATGCCCTTGAACAATCTACCTACAAAAGCATTAATAATTTTATGGTTGTTTGGTTTTGTTCTGATTATCCATTAATGACATTGCAACTTTATACATTATATTTTTTCTTTCTTTTCCTGCTGTCTCACAGAGCTTTTTGTTGGTTTTTGAGCAAGTTTTATTACCCTCTCAATGTTTTTATATAATTCCAGTAACTTGAGACTTTTTAACTAGATTCTCCTGCCCCCTCAATATAGTCTGGGTTTATTTAATAATTCTACATATCACATATCTCTAACTGTGCAATGCCACTCTGTATGTGTTTTCCCAGATTTAAATCCATTGTATTAGCTTTCCAAGCTTAAGTAAGTGTAGTATAGATTGCAGCCTTAATCAGTGAACTGTTTTCTCCCACACATTAAATGATGTTATTTGCTTGTAACATTATCACCTTTATTTATGTGGTTTAGCAGTATAATTTATCTAGATGATAAATTTTCCAGTTCCTGAGTTAATCCATTATCTGGATTTTCACAATACATTGCACCATTACCTAACCAAACACATGAAGCCTGAAAAACTAATAAAGACAACGATAATCAACCTCAGAACAATGTAGCCTTCCATTTACGAACACAATTGGGCCCAAAATTTTGGTTGCTAAGTGTTAAGCGAATTTTGCCCCATTTTGCGATTTTTTTGTCAGTTACTAAGTGAATCACTGCAGTAATATAGTTGTTAATCTGGATTTCCCATTGACTCCGCTCATGAGAAGGTCACAAAGGGTTATCACATGACCCTGGGACACTGCAACTGTCATAAATATGAGTCAGTCACCAAGCATCTGAATTTTGATCACATGACCATGGGGATGCTGCAGCGGTCATAAGTGTGAAAAATGGTCATAAGTCACTTTTTTCAGTGCCACTGTAACTTTGAATGGTCACTAAATGAACTGCTGTAAGTTGAGAATTACCTGTACTGCAAATGGATCCTGTGTTTGTCATCAGCATTTTATGTATGTTTTGGTGCTAACTTCAAAGACTATATACTTTCAACAGAATAAGCCACAGAATGGTTCAGTGCAAATGTTGGTACAATTATATGTAACTCAAATAGCAAATAGTTATTTTTTTTACTGATTACAAGATTGTCCCTAAATTCATAGCATCTGCAACTGTGCTTCCAAAATTAAGTGGCATTTTGCTGAATATTAGTGGTAAAAATTCCTATTTATTTCTGATAGGAACATAAACAAGATACACTAATAATCTTAGCACATGTTCAATGACTTAGCAGAAGTCTTCCCTGGGGCCTCTGGGATGGTGAAAACAGCCTCCCCTAGGGTCCAGAGATCCTCCAGAAGCTGGAAACAAACCCGTTTCTGGACTTCCGGATCTTCCGGGAGGGCCATTTTTCTCCTTCCCCAGAGTCTGGAGGCTTCCCTCTGGCATCTGGGAGGGCGAAAATGGCCTCCCCTGGGGTCCGGAGGCCCTCTAGTAGCCGGAAACAAGCCTGTTTCCAGACTTCTGGAAGGCCCATTTTTCGCCCTCCCAGAGCGTCTGCACGGACCCTGCACTTACCTTCATCCAAAATGGACAACGTGGAGACACCTGGGAGGGGAAGGTTGGGCTTGTCCAGCCAGTCGGTTCAACTACCGGTTCGGCAAACCAGATGTAAATGTAACATCTGGTTCACTCAAACCAATCCGAACCGGCTGAATCCCACTCCTGCATGTCCCCCTAGTCCTTCTTTTCTCTAGAATAGCCAAACCCAAATCCTTCATATGTTTTTAGTCTCCAGGCCTTTCATCATCTTAGTTCTTCTTCTTTTTGCTTTTTCTAGTCTCAACATCTTTTTTTGTAACACGATGACCAAAACTGGATGCAATATTCCAGGTGTGTCCTTACCAAGGCTTTATAAAGTGGTACTTCATGTGATTTTGATTCTATGCTTCTGTTTATACAGCCAAGGATTGTATTAGCTTTTTAAGCTGCTGCCGCACACTGCTGGCTCATGTTAAGTGATCATCTACTAGGACTCCAAGGTCCTTCTAATAGTTACTGTTTTTGAGCCACGTTTTACCTAATCTGTACTTCTACCTTTGGTTTTCCCACCCATGTGTAAAACCTTGCGTTACTCCACATTAAATTTCATGTTGTAGGATAGGGCCCATTGTTCAAGTCTGTCAAGATCTTGGCCTTCCAGTTTGAGCTCCTTTGGCGATGGACTGAAATCCACGATCGTGCGTGGTTTCGATCCGTGCTCACCACCGGAGCGCCCCGAGCTGGCTGGTTTTGGGGCTAAGCCACCCCATAGAGGTGGCGTAGCCAGCAGGGTTGAGGAGAACCGCATCTCTCCTCCCCAGCTGGCCATTACTCCCTTTCCCGAAGGTGGTTGCAGTGGTGGTCAGAAATGGCCACCTCAAAGAAGAACTCAACCGGAAAAGAAAGTGCAGGAGGAAGATAAGAAGAGAAAGTTTTGGTTGACTGGGTTAAATCGAAAAAGCAACAACTTAAGGTACCCTGGAATTTAAATTATAAAAATAACATTGTTGCCAAAGAAGATTTGGAAGCGGCGAAGGAGAGAGGAAAGGGAAAGGATTTGGTTTTTTTCCCCTTCCTTCCTTATACTGACAGCTAAGAGATTTAAATAAGAAACTGACAAAAATCCACTTTGACATTAATAGGCATTTAAGCTGAAAATAAAATGTCAAAGGGATAATAAAGGTTTTTGGATATTTTAAAAACTTTTAAAAGCAGGAAAGGAGAGAAAAGAATAAAAGGGCAGGATCTGGAAAAATGGAGGAGACTGCCTGGAACTAAAAGAAACTACACAGTGAAACTTTAACAAAATTCCTAAAAGATACATTCCAACTGAAACTTTGTAACAAAATAATAGAGCCCCAGGAAGAGAAAGTGAAAAAAGGAAGCAAGAAGAAATAGTTTTGGATTATCTGGATTACTTGGTGATTTTTGGATTTTTGGCTATTGCATTTAAAAGACTAAAATCAAGCGGGTGGTTGTTTAAAAGTATTTAAAATGGCATCACTTCTAGAAGAACTGAAAATGGAACTTAAGGTACCCTGGAATTTAAACTATAAAAATAACATTGTTGCCAAAGAAGATTTGGAAGTGGCGAAGGAGAGAGTCCTGTGGACTTCAACTCCCAGAATTCTTCAGCCAGCAGAGCTGGAGTAAAATAAGTGTGGGATTGTTACTTGAAGCCTTCCACCAGATGATTTTGCTCCAGTCCAGGAGAAAATCAGAATAAACACACAGGGAAGACTTCACTAGAAAGGGTTTTATTTTGCTCCTGGAGAAAATCAGCATAAAGAACTGGAAAAGCCTTCACAGGAAGAGGCTTTTTTGTTCTGCTCTGGAAGAAAATTAGAAGACACAGAGAAATCTTCACTGGAAGAGACTCTCTGCTTTTGCTCCAGAGGAAACCCCCAATCAAAGACCCGGGAAAGCAGGAAGAGGGTAAATGACCACCACCTGTGCTTTTCAGTGGTTCAGCACAGTGAATCCTCTTCCAGATTAGACCTGTGATTTTCTTCTAAGAGTGTGGGAAGAAAGGGGTGGGGGGTGGGGGGGAGAAGAGACAATTTTTACTCACCCTTCCAGCAAAATAAACCAAAGATCCAGCACGTTGAGGAAGTGCTGACAAAATCATTCAAAAGAGAGAAGGAGAGGGAGAGGCAGAGGCCTCTGATAGATACTGATAGATACAAGATACTTGGTCAGCACTCAGCAGTCTTGGTGCAAACGAGAGAGAGATTCCCTTGGAGACCCAGCACTTAAGGTGACATTCCCCCCCCTCCCCACACACACACACCTTGTTTCCCTCCAACAAGGCTTTGGGAAAGCACTTGGTTGCAAGTTGGGCTGCTGCGTGTTTGTCTTGCAAACTTGGAGAGGTGCAGGAAAGGAACACAAGCCCAGTTGCAATGCTGGGAGAAGGAGAGGAAGAAAGTGGGGAAGAAGAAGGAAGAAGAGGTAGCAGGAGAAACAGGAAGCAGGAAGAGGAGGAGGAGAAGGCAGAAGCAAGCAGAACAAAAGGAGCAGGAGGGGGAAGGACCTGGAACTCAATTGTTTCAAGCCAATTGCAAGCCCAGCTGCCAGAGAACCTTTACTGTTTGAGGGCAGGAACAAACTGAATGAAGCCCTTACATGCCGGCCGGTGGGAGAGAGAGCAGGCAGCCCTTGGGTGAGAGAGGCAAACTAATCACCTAATTGAGCAGCCCATTCTCTGCCCTAATCACCGGCTGGGTAGGCGTGGCCAGGGGCACTCCTCCTGCACCCCCCAAAGCAAAAAAAGCACCGTTTTTAGCACCCCTGGCACGACCACCCCACACTCTCCCCCCGCATGCCATTTTGGCTCTCCTGAGGCTCCAGGGAGGCTTGCTATGCTAAAAACGGCCTGTTCAATTAGGTGATTAGTTTGCCTCCCTGGAGCCTCAGAAGACCCAAAACAGCGCGCTGGGGAAGGGTGGGGGGGGCAGGGGGAATGGGCAGGGGGCACCCCCACCCACCCCACATCCACCTCCTTCCCCGCCCTGTTTTTGGCTTTGCAAGCCTCCACTTACCTGGGAGCCAGAACTAGGCACATGGCAACTTCTGGAAGGGGTATGGCAGGGTGGGTGGAGCCAGCTGGTCTTCGGAACTACCGGTTCACCGAACTGGATGTACAATTAACATCCGGTTCTCCCGAACCGGCCTGAACCGGTAGAATCACACCCCTGGTTGTAAGTCTTTGTTCGTTCTGAGCCTTTGCAGATTTGGGTTATCTGCTGATATTCTGCCTTAATTATATGTCTCTCTTTCCATTTTTTGTACTTATCCTTTTTATCTTTCAGTTTATCAGAGACATCATTGTACAACTATACTGGTTTCTTGGATTTCTTGTTTTTCTTTTCCAATGGTATTGTGTTGGATGTGGGCTTTTATGACCATATTTTTCAGTGTTTCCCACATTTCTTGAATTGTTTTCTCCTTTAGGATTTCTATCCCTGAAACTTTGCTTAGCTTCTCTCTGAGTTTGTTAAAATCAGCTCTTTTAAAGTTTAAGACACTAGCTGGATTATATTCTATTGCTTGTTTTTGCATTATATTGAATTCCAGTATGACACGATCACTTTCACCCAAGGTTTCAGCAACTTCAACTCCCTCTATCACTTCTTCTCTATTAGTAAGAATTAGGTCCAGTATAGCTTTTCCTCTATTTCCCTCCTCAAATTTTTGGATGAAAAAGTTGTCAGCTAAGTTGGTTAGAAGTGATTCATAAATATGTCTAAACATATTTGAGAGCACCTAAATCACCGTAATACACAATCGACCTGCTTGACAAACTTAAGATAAAATATCATTTTTATCTTTATTTTCTAAATTTATCATCTATCTATAATCTCTGTTCTTCTACAGTGTGTTGAGAAAGTTCACAAGTTAGGCTACCTTATTCAAATATAGGCATAAAAAATAAAATCAGGTTTAAATTGATCCTTTTCAGATTGGAACAATTCTTCTGAATCAGCATGGGAAGTATTGGCACTTAATCATTTCATTATAATGTTGTTAAAGTCAGTATTTCAATAACTCCTTTCAACTGAGTTTCTTGATACAAGTCTGTGAGTTCCTCTTTTTTCAATCTTTTATTTTGCATGCTAATCTTGCCCAGATCCTACAACCATTCTTCATACCTCTTGGCTTCCAGATGCCCTATCTATGTGTGTTCTACATGTCTATGCCAGTTTGCTTTTACTGAGTTATGTCCATCAGTGGAACCAATACAGTATGACCATGGCAGAGTACAGTGGGATTATTACAGTGTTAATGAAGCGTAAAATTATAGGCAGTTGCATCACACAGGTTGTTCACATACAGCTAGTGATCCATTAGGATGTCTACATCCTTTTTATATGCTTTCCCCAAATCAGTTGTCTCCATGCCTATATCTCTGCATTTGATGCTGTAGTTTTATCTGTCATCATTGGACATTTTCTTGTTTAAATCTGTTTAAATCTGTTGAGATAATTCTGAATTTAAAAGTATCAGCCAATACAGCTAGCTTTTATTGCTTGTAAATTCAATAAGCACCCTTTTCATTCCATCTTCAGGGCCATTTATAGACATGTTGAATAGCACAGGTTCAAAGATGAAGCCCAAAGTTCAATGACATCACTAAATTCTATCCTCTAGGTTGATGCCAAAGCATTGAACAACACATTTTGGTTGTGGTTGTCGCAAAACATTCCTAACCCACATTTATCATCTCAAGGTTATAAAGAGAGACTTTGTCAAATACTTAATATAAATGTAAGGGATAAAGGAGAATAATAGAAAGTAAAACATATAATAAACAGAACAGGTTCCTGTAATCCTGAGAATAAATGCAATAAAATGTTTATTGATTAAAAAATAAACAAGATAAGTTAGAGAAACAAGCTAAATGTGAATAAAGTGGCAAAGAAACCCAAGACATTGTTTCCAGACTGCAGCATGATTACAAGAACTGCTTCTATCATGAGGGGATATATATATATATCTGAACAGAAAGTGAATATTCTTATATAATTTTACTTTTCTGTTCTGTTTGCTTTTTTTGGATGTGCTTCTCAAGTTACAGCCTTGAACAAAATTATTATTATTTTATTATAATGGTTTAATGTAGTTAAACATACAAGCAAATATTCTTACTGTTTTAGATTTATAGTGTGTGCATGTAATTCTAAACAAATGTGCTAGCAGTGTTGCCTTTTTTTTAGCTTAGTTGATCCCTTGGCAGTACTTGTACCACTTTCATTGTCATCATCAGGGTCATCATCATAATCATCATCATCATCATCTACCACTTGTTGTGTGCATGCTGCATCATATTAGCATTCACAATGGTGGGAATTTTTATGCACTGTGATATAGCTACTGGTCTATCACTTTGCTGTTACCATTTTCCCTGAAAATAAGACCCAGTCTTATATTGTTTGAGGCTCCAAAATAAGCACTAGGACTTATTTTGGGGGAAATATGATTTCAGGGTGATTAGCCCGGCACAAGCAAAATAGGTGGTGAGGGCAAGTGGCGACATCCAGCAGCAGCTGCAGCTGTCTGGCCCTCTGGTCGGTGCACTCTGGGGCTTTGCAGGCCATGCATTGCAGCTGAATTGATCACCTGTCCAAGTAGCAGATGGTGCCAGAGGCATGGGGGGGGAGGCATGCAATCTGGATGTGCCACATGGATGACAGGAAAACTGAGTCAGTGGGATGGAGTGGCTGGCCAACCCATCAACTCTAGGGTTTCCTGCAGCCGATTCAGCATGTCTGGATTGCGTGCCTCGTCCCCGCCTCTGCCTGCTGCTTGGACAGGTAATCAACTCACTTCTGCTGCACAGGCTGGACACCATCAGTCCCACATCCTCACCACCTCCGGTGCTGGCCATGCCCCCCTAGCTGATGACAACTATAACCAGGGCTTATTTTTGGGGTAGGGCTTATATTAGGAACATGCTAAAATCAGGGTATGTCTTATTTTTGGGGTAGGTCTTATTTTTGAGGAAACATGGTATTGTAAATGTAAAATATGAACTGTGCAACTTACTTTAGAACTGAATTGTATTGTGAAGTTTTGATTTTTGTTAATGTTCATGCAGGATTCTCTGGGACCTGAAAATTATATCAAAGGTTCCTTTAGAGTAAAAAGATTGAGACAAGCTGAAATAAATCTTTCGTCTAGCATTTTCTTGCTTCCATTTCATTGTCAGGATTCCGGCAGTTACTCCAATTACAAAATGTTTTATATATACACATTTTATAGTTGACATTCATTTAAATTCATTTGATACAGTTTATTTTTTATTCCATCTACTCTTTTCTTTAGCCTTCTTTACCCACTATCAATAATTTTACTTCTATCAATAGGCATTGGCATTTGCTCTGCCTTTTAAAATTTTGGTTTTTTAAAAAATGCATCTCAACATTATTTATTTATTTAGCAAAATTAATTGGTCACCCATCTCATGTAATGTGACACTGGGTGGTGTAAAATTAATTAAAATAACGTAGCCAATCTTAAAACATTGAACATGAATTCATGAACATGAATTCATGAACATGAATTTGGTTATTTCATGAATAAAAACATGAAATAGCTAAATTTTGGGATTATGTCATATTATTCCCTAATTTTTTGCAGCAGATGTTCTGTTTTATGCATTTTTCTTTATCTGCAGCTTCTTTCCCTTTATTTCACCAACCTTCTTTTTTATACTTTCCATTAGTATATTTTAAAGATTTTTGTGGTACTTTGTATACAGGTTTTTTCCCCAGTATGTTCCAAGTGGCTTCCACACTGTCTTTTCTTATGCTCAGTTACCATTAATTCTGTTGGGAGATGAATCTGCTTCAAATACTTCTTCATATTGGGGTATGTTTTATTTCATGCAATTGTACTTATATTCCCATTTATTTCACTTATTTCCTTTTCTGTCATATCTATTTCTTCCCCACAACATCACCAAGAAGTAGTTTGTTCCACATTCCAAAGCTATAACCATTCAAGTATCCTTCATTAATGCTCTCCGTATGCATATTGAAAGACAACATACTATTAAATTTCCTTTTACATGTATATGCATTAAAAGCTTGTGGTAAAATTATGTACTATATATGAAATAAACAATACCTTTTTGAAAAAAGAAATATAGACAATCTCTGCTGTCATTTGTTGTTGAATTCCTATTTTGTAACTGCTTGCTTCACTATAACTCATCCATTCATGTCACCTATTAATTTCCATTCAGGTTACTTTTTTATTTACCTGTATGCCACCTTTATTATGTCTACAAATAATTCAAGGGAACAAATGTATCCCACATACATTCCTCTTTCTATTTTCCCATAACAACAACCCTGTGAGGTGGGTTGGGCTGAGAGAGACTAGCCCAAAGTCACCTAGTTGGCTTTGATGCCTGAGATGGGACATGAACTCATATTCTCCCGCTTTCTAGTCTGGCACCTTAACCACTAGATCTAATTGACTCACCATCAAAGTGTTCTTACTTTCATATGGACCTAAATTACATAAATGTATGCTTTCAGACAAATTTCAGTTATTTCATTCATAATTAAAAAGACATTTTCACTCCTATGCATATGTTCATGATTCCATACTACAAGAACAAGTAATTTCATTTACAGATTACAGATTAATAGAGTTGGAAGGGACTTTGTAGGACATCTAGTCCAACCTCCCACCCAAGCAGGAGACCCTACACCATTTCTGACAAATGGCAGTCCAATCTCTTCTTGAAAACTTAGAGTGATGAAGCTCCCACAACTTCTGAAGGCAAGATGTTCCATTGGTTGATTGTTCTCACTGTCAGAAAATTTCTCCTTATTTCTAGTTGAATCTCTCCTTGTTCATTTCCACCCATCATTCTTTGTCTGGCCTTCAGGTGCTTTGGAAAACAGGTTGACTCCTTCCTCCCTGTAGCAGCCTGTCAGGTCCGTGTATCTGCCATTCTTCGATGGAAGAAAAGGGGTGGTGGTGGTTTTGATTCAGTTAATTATTTTCCAACTCGATGAAACCAAAATATCTTGTCTTGCATTGAATCTGTATAACCTTTTACAGGATTTATAACAGTTGCCTGGCACCCCAGATGCCTGAAAAATTCTCACCTTTTTGGAGAGATTGAAAGAGGAGAAGGGGCCATGTAGATTCCAACACCAGAAGAAAACTCTTGGAAACCTCTCTCCCAGAGACAAGGGGAAAATAATATCTTTGGATCTGCGGATTGGTAGAATCCACATCGGACTAGGGGGACGGATTCTAATTCCCTTTATCTGAATTGCACTTGTTTTTTTTCCCTCTTCAATAAAATATTCCTTTTGAAATATAAGTTTTTCAAGAGTTCATACTTAATTTTGAAGAGGGGGAGAGTCTGGTCCTTACACAGCCCCTCAAATATTGGAACACTGCTATTATGTCCCCCCTGGACCTTCTCTAACTGTTCTTCATATTTTTTATTTAGATTTTTTTTAGATTTACAGTTATACAAAATATCCATTTTTATTTTCATTTCATTTGTTAATGCATGTTCTTAACTTTTAACTTTTCAGTCACAATTTTCTTTATGCTAAAGCACCGTTTTATCTTTTTAACCATATGTCTTTTTTCTTTTCATTTTCATTCATCTCTGAGGCATCCTTGGAGTTCTGGAAATTATCATCTTAGTAGCTAATGAAACTTTATGTTGAAATATCCAGTGTCCTGAAATGAGAATATGTTTCCTCTTTGAAATCGCCTCTAGCTATGAATAGCCACAGAAAGCCCAGCTTTCCAAACAATTAGCATTCTGTTTAGATATATCTTGATTCCATTCTTGATTAGCCAAAGTATTCAGTTTTGGTTCTATATGCTCAGAAAAATGATGAAATATTAATTTGTAAGATTGTTAGATGGAAAGACATGAACAGAATTCTGTTCAATGCAAGAATTCTGCATTGGTTAAAACATACTGTAGAAAGTGCTCCATTCTTAGCATGCTTACTGCATTTTTAATAAAATCTACTTTTCTTGCCTTCAGCAAATCAAGCAATACTGTCTGAACATCAACATAAATATGTTGTTTTTACATCTTTTTTGTCACATAAATTTTGAAGCCATGAATCTAAAACAGCCTCCATATACTACTATTCATGCAACAGAATGAGACTGAAGAAATCCAGAAGAACCAAGTAAAGCATTCAAACTGAAGCAGAAACCCATTTTTGATTGTACTCTTTTGGGAGAACTTAACTTATGAAGAAAAGTAGCAGAGACAGAAGAAGGTAAAGACAGAATCTCTCTTCCTGATCTGCCAGTCTGCCTGCCTGCATCAAGAATAATCTCCCTCCCTCCCTGCATTCTAAAGTGGTAGGCTGTGTTAAGAGGACATGCTTATCCATGCTTAACCTACTTTTCTGGATGAATCATAAAGTAAGCACTTGGACTGGGTTTATGTGACAAACTGGGCTAAAATGGTTGGGCAATTTGTAGTTCAGTGTGTCATGCAGAGTCAGCAGAGTGAGATGCAGAACTGAGGATGTCCATGACAAAATGACTACAGGGGAAGGTGCTCCTTCATCTGTCACATCTAACTAGCATCAGTGTTGGATATCTGAAATGTTTCTTTATGTTTTCCACAGTGTTCTACATAGCATCATATGAGTTATTTTGGGAAACTACAATGGCACCTGTTGTGTGCTATTGCCACTCTGAATATTAGACTTTGTTCTATCCATTTATTGAACTGCATAAGTAATACGGGCCTTACGCTCAAATGTTTCACTCTGCAGAAATATTTGTGCCTCAGTAACCCCCCACCCCTCAGTTCCCTTATTTTCTGCTTACATTTGTGCTTTTCTAAATGGAAAACTTATTTCTTCTGCAGAACACTTCATGAACAACAGGCAAAGTTGCTACTTTTTAGTTTGTTCATTTATTTTTTTTACAAAAAATATTATTTTTCATTTAAGTTTTGCATTTTTCATTAGCTTAACTTATTGCTTATTCCAATAATATTCCTCAATTGCTATATAATTAATGGAATGACAGTTGAAATTGTAATATTTCTCCATTAATGACTGAAAATAACAGTGCCCATTTCAATGTAGTACAATACAATTTCTTTTTTACATCCCTCCCCGCTTGCATTATTTCACATTTTCACTAGTGTAATATATACCATATTCAGTGTCAGTCCTGGATCCATCTTGGGACAGATTTCCAGGGCTGCCACAGCGGGGGATGGGCGAGCTGTGGGAATGGCAGAATAGCAAAGGGAGTATATCCATAACAACATTCTTTCACATGAGGTCAAGGACGAGCTACGGACACCTGGAAGGGAGCGACCAAAATTTGGTGGCATCTGAGGCAGGAGATGGATTGGGTCATGTGATGTGAATGTCACTGAATGGGGCAGGGTGTGAGTTTTAGAGTGGGTGGGGGAAAATGTGGGATTTCAGATTTGGTTTTCCCTAGATGTGCCAACATGGCTTCTCTAATAATTTTTTACTTTGATGGACTTTGTCTCTTCTAATTAAAGATTTATTGAACCCCGACTACGTTTTTCGATGTATCCCTTTGATCCAGAAAAGCCTTATCGTTGCTGCTGAAAGGTTGGGAGAAGAATAAGAAAGAAAGTGTGTTGGCTCTGGATGAGATTTTAAAATCTTTTCTTTTTACAAGAGAGCACCCTAAGGGGGAAGAGAAATAATATTGAAGACAGAAGAAGGAACAGCGGCGAAAGTGAACCTTTTGTCTAATTAATTTGGGTTTTTTTTTTGTTTATTGTATTATATTTTTTAAAAAGAGGATTTTTTAAAACTGGACTGGACTTTCCAATTAATAACTATTAATAACTATTGAAGGACAACCTATTTTAAAGGGAGAAATCAATTTTTTCTTTTGTTAGTTTTTTAAAATTTCTCTCTAAAGGGGATTTTTTATGTATTGGAAACTTTTTAGATTTTTTTTTTTTTTGCCTTCATTACATTGTAAAGAAGTGAGTTAAACAAAACAAAATAACACTGCCATCTAGAGGCTTTAAATAATTTTTATGGAATGAATCGTGAGAAGAAAAAAACTTTTTCAGCCAGCTTGTTTACATTTAAAGAAGATAGAGAGCTGAGCACTGAATAAATGTTTATGCAGGTGTTGCTCCTGTAAAACAATCTTAATGGCTGGAGACTGAAATTGAAAGAGAAGAGTTTATGGTGACCTTGGAGTATATTTTATTGATGCCTTGGACGTTGTTTGGTGGCAGTGATTTACTTTGTCATGAAATATTCAAACTGCAATGCTTTCTTGGCTGGTAGTTTTGTCTAGCTTGGTCTTTCTGGATTTGATTTTAAATTTTTAATTAGGCCTTGGCTTTATTGTTGGAATACACATTTTTTATTTTTCTTATTTTATTTTCTTATTTTATTTTTTTATTCCCTTTTAATACTTCTGGTGGATTTTTTTCTTGTTTTTTGTGTGCTCCTATAGAGTTGGGGTTTTTTTAATTTTTATTTTTATTCCTATTTTTAATTTTACTTTTTTCCCCTTTTTCTCCCTTTTCCCCTCTTTTTAATTGGATTGAGGTAAAGAAGAACCTGAATATTGTTTATTGGCATTGTATGCTGAGTTCCACTGACTAGACTTGCAACCAATTTGAAATGAGGAAGACAACTGCTACAGGTTTATCGATTTCTACATCCTTTTCTCCACTTAGTGGTCAATGGTCAATATACACAATGCTGCAGCAGGAGAAGGAAAGAGAGAAGGAGAAGGAGAAAAAGAAGGAGGTCACACTACAAATGATAATGCAAGCAATTAAAAGAATAGAAGATAGAACAGAGAAAATAGGTGAGAAAATAGAGAATATACAACAAATGATGATGAAAAAAGATAGAAGAAAAAGGTGACCAGAGAGACAAAAAATTGGCAAAATAGATAGCAGATTAACAGTTGTTGTACAAGAAAAAGAAGTGGAATGTTGGCCTGGGAGATAGACAGGGCAGATTTTTATCTCAGATTTCAAAATATTGAAGAAGAAGAGGGAGAAAACTTGACTGAAATAATGATAGAAATACTGGCCTTGAAGATATCCAAAGAGAAAATGATGGATGGAATAGATGGAGTGTACCGAGTTTTTACAAGATATGCAATGAGAAATAAGCTACCAAGAGAAGTCCATGTAATATTCACCAAGAAGGCAATTAAAACACAGATATTACAAAGTGCAAGAGATGATCCACTGAAGTATAAAGGCAAGGAGAGTATGGTCTTAAAACAAGTACCAAAAAGAGTGAGGGAATCAAATAGAGAATATCAATTTTTGACAAAAATTCTTATCAAGAAGGGAGTCAATTGCAGATGGTTGATTCCAGAAGGTCTCATATTCACCTGGCAAGAACAAAGACATAGATTGGATTCAATAGAGAAAGCAGAATTATTTTACGGAGAATATTTTAGAGGAAAAGAAGAGGAAAAAATACGAGAGGAGAAAATAGTAAAACTTCAAGAGGAGGTGGCTGAGAAAAGAAATAAATAAATGCAAAGATGAAAAGAAAGAAGCAGTAGGTGGAAGGGTGGAACCTAAAGAGGCAAGAGAGCAAAGCTCTATGAGAGCAATAAACCCTACATATAAAATATAAACAATAGAAGAAAAGAAATTGATTTCAATTAACATAAATGGATTGAACTCAGCCACCAAAATGAATAACATTTTTCATAAATTAGAAAAATTAAAATTAGATATAATTTGCTTACAAGAAGTTCACATAAAAAACAGCATGCCCAGGTATTGAAATATCCTAAAATTGGGAATTTATATACTGCATTGGCACAACAACAACAACAAAAGAGGAGTTGTTTTATATATTAAGAATACAATTGGAGCCAAATCAATTTTTACAGATGAAGTAGGAAGAATATTAATGGTAGAAATAATTGATCATAATGTAAAGACACTTTTAGTAGCAATCTGTGCTCCCAATGAAAAACAAGAATAATTTTATAGAAAATTGCACAAGACAATTATAGAATTGGAGTATATGTATTATGGGAGACTTCAACGTGATAATGGATATAAAATTGGACTATACAACACAGAAACTTAATTTAAAAAATAGAAAGACACTTCTGAAATCTTTTTTTTAAAATGGTGGAGGAATTAAGCATTAAAGATGTTTGTAGAGAAAGGAATACTAAGAATAGACAATATACATTTTATTCTAATAGACATTTATCATGGTTGAGAATAGATATGATCTGGATGTCAACAGAATTAATTTCCAACATACAAGAGGTTAATATTGAAACAAGTACTTGGGCAGACCATAATCCAATATGGATGAAATGGCAGGGACAAAGAAAAAGATCAATATGGACTTTGAACAATACAATATTGAAAGAAAAAGAATTTATACAAAAGATGGGAAAAGAACTGGACTTTTTAAAAAAGAAAATAATAGGGAGGACATTCCACTACAAAACTTATGGGATACAATGAAGGTCTATGTCAGAGGTTCGATTATAGATTATACAAGAAGAAGAAATATTTTAAAAAGGCGAGCACAACAGATATTAGACAAGGACTACAGAAGACTTGAGAAAGAACTTCAAAGATATCCACAAAAAAGAACATTAAAAATCAATGGACATTGTTAAACACAAAATGGGGTTGATGGAAAAGAAGGAACAAGCCTAGAAAATCAGGAGTGCTAAACGAACTTCTTCGAAAATGCAAACAAACCTGGCAGAGGGTTGGAATATAAATTGAAAAAAGAAAGAGAGAAAAAAAAGATAATACAACTAATAGATGATCAAGGAATGGTTTTAATGGAAATGAGGGGAAAAAGAAGATAGTGAAAAATATTATGAGAAACTATATAATCAAGAAAATGTTGAAGAAGAAAAAAATTAAACAATACTTGCAAAGAGCGGAATTACCCCAAATACCTGAAGATATTAAGGTAATGTTAGAAGGGAAAATAACAATGATGGAATTGACAGAGGCATTAAACAGACAGAACACTGGAAAGGCCCTGGGCCCAGATGGGCTACCAGCAGAATTCTACAAGGCTTTATAAGAATTCTTAAGCATTTCAATGCTTGAAGTGATGAATGAGGTTTTGTCAAAAACTAAAATACCTAATTTATGGACAGAGGCTTATATCGCTCTTATACCAAAAGAGGATACTGACCTACAACAAATTAAAAACTATAGACCGACTTCCTTGCTAAATGCAGACTATAACATTTTGCCTCAATAATGGCAGAAAGACTTAAGAGATATTTGAACAATTTTATACGTGCTGATCAAAATGGATTTCTGCCCAAGAGACAAATCAAAGATAATATGAGAATAATTTTGAATACTTTAGAATACTATGAAGCACATTCAGAGAAGCAAATGGCCTTGGTATTTTTAGATGCACAAAAGCATCTTTGATAATGTAAATTGGCAGTTTATGATATTACAAATGAAACAGATGATAAATGGAGATTTGACAGATAACATTAATATTTTAAAAAAGGAACTAGACAAGGATGTCCGCTGTCACCTCTGTTGTTCATATTGACCCTGGAAGTGTTAAACAGAAATATTAGAGATAATAGTGAAATAAAGGGAATGAACATAAAAAAGGAGGAATATAAACTACAAGTGCTTGCAGATGATCTGGTGTTTATATTGGAGGAACTACTGAAAACAGCACCCAAGTTAATAGAAAAGTTTGAACAATATGGGCAGGTGGCAGGATTGAAAATAAATAAAGATAAAACTAAGATATTAGTTAAAAACATGATGGAAAAACAAAAGAAAGAACTGACAGAGAGTTTGAACATCCAGATCACAAATAAAGTTAAATACTTAGGAATACAATTAACAGCAAGATGTGGAACACTGAAGAAAGACAATTACTATAAATTAAAACAACAGATTGTGACAGACCTGAAGAAATGGGAAAACCTACAATTATCTCTGATATGGAGAATATCAACAATTAAAATGAATATATTACCAAGGATATTATATTTGTTTCAGACAATTCCAATCAAATTAGGGAAAGAATGTTTTGATGATTTAATTAAAATAATATTGAAATATATATGGCAGGGAAAGAAGGCAAGGATAAAACTTAAATTGTTACAGGATGCTAGAATAAGAGGAAGTTTTGGATTACCCAATTGGGAATTATATTACCAGGCGATAACATTGATCTGAGTGAAAGAATGGATTGTTTTGAGGAATACTAGATTGTTAACATTGGAAGATCATGATTTGTTATTGGGATGGCATGCATTTTTATGGTATAAGGAAAGTAAAACACATGGGTATTTTAGAAGACATTATATTCGAGATGCATTATTGACGATGTGGGAGAAAATAAGAAAACAACATTATATGAAAATACCAGTCTGGTTATCAACTATAGAGGCATTTGCTTATCCAATTGTTTTTAAAATAGAACATACAGTTAGATATGGTGAATTATTAAATGAACAGGGGGAACTCAGAACAAAGCAAGAACTAGAGGAGCAAGAAATAAAGATGAATTGGTACTCATATGTACAAATACATTCTAAATACAATAAAAATAGTAGAACAGAAGGGTTTTATAATGAACTTATTGAATTAGATGAAATTTTAACAGGTACTGATGAGAGGATGATCAAAAAGTTATATGGTTATTTACTTGGAGTGAAGTTAGAAGAAGAACAAGTCAAAGAAACAATGATTGCTTGGGGGGAAATTTTGGATATGGGATAGATTTAGAAAAATGGCAGAAATTATGGACTTGAAACTATAAATTAACAATGTCAACAGCATATAAAGAGAATTTGTATAAGATGTTTTACAGGTGGCATTTACCCCCAGCAAGAATAGCAAGGATGTTCAAGGACAAATCAGCGAAATGTTGTAAATGTCATCAGATACCTGGATCGTATTATCACATGTGGTGGACGTGTGTGAAGCCAAAAGATACTGGACTAAAATTCATACATGGCTGGAAAAAATGACAAAACAGCATATAGACTTGAAACCAGAGATATTTTTATTGGGTATCTTACCTGAAGGATACAGCAGAGAATTGATATAGTTGATTATTAATGTTTTAACAGCAGCTAAAATTGTATTTGCTCAAAATTGGATAAATGAAAAAATTCCGATAAAAGAGGAGGTGATTAAGAAAATAATGGAATGTGCAGAAATGAGTAAATTGACATTGGCAATTAGAGAGCAAGATAAAGAATATTATAAAATATGGCATTTATTTTATCAATGGCTAGATAAGAAAATAGAGAAGTAAAATACATTATAATATAAGTATAACATAATCGTAAAGATAATACAATATAAGGATATGTTATAATTGATTACAGTAAAATGAATGATATTATGAACTAGGTCTTGTAAAAGTTGAGATTTGCTCAAAAAGGATGACAGGAATTTGTAATAAAAGTCTAATAATGATGAATAATAATATAATATGATATGGATAGTTGATTTATACAGTATGAATTTAAATTTAAATTTAGAAGGGTAAGACTATTGATATTGTGCACAAAAGATATGTACCAACCAACACACTGTACAATGGAAAGATGGTTTTACTTGATGTTTAATGTTTGTGTTTGTCAACATTTGTTGTTAAAATAAAAAAAATTAAAAACAATTATGGTAATTTTTTTTTCAATGAAAAATTCCCTTTCTCTTAAAGTTGCAATATTAGTTATAAAGTTGGGTCTAGCTGGTGGTTAATTTCTCTTTGAGGAAGGGGATAACTGACTGTTAACTGACTGTTAAGGAGGTGGTGGTGTATCCCTCCTCAAGGTGCCATAGCTCAACCCACCTAATCTGGTGGGGGTGTTTGTTTCTTCTTGGCAGTTGCTTGATTAGGCCGAGGTTTGCTGCTTGATTGTTTGTCTGAGTTGGTTGTTTCTTCTTTCTTTTTTTTTAGCAATAATTTTTTAATTTTTTTGTTACAACAAAGGTATCATTGTGTGAACAGTGTGGTTCTGTAGTGTCTTACACTTTGATACAAATATGACAATATTCCTCTTGTTTAATATAGTTGACAATCTTTTAAAATTGGATATTAATACATATATTTTGTTAAATTTTCAATCTTGATTATTCAATATTACAATGTTATTTTTGTGTCAATCTGTAAATTCTTGATCACACCCCTTTTATTTCCAATTATATATTAATAGTTCTAATAACAATTCATAAATTTATATTAAATTAAAATTTTCCATTGTTTATCCCCTTTTTAATTTCTAAATATGCCACTATTATATTTTTTTTTAAAATCCCCTTTCTAGTCACATTTTGATACAAATACAATAGTATTCATCATATTTACATTTAACAGGTTATGCAATTCTAATAATACAGTTGTATTATTACTAAATATTATTACAATTATTTTACATTCAATTTATAGCATACTTTCATATATTTACATAGTTATTTACATAATTATACATAGTTATACTTAGTCATACAATATTGTTTCATCTCACCTAATCTTTCTTTCATTTCTCTATTTTGTGTCTACCTTGTAACCAATTATACCATAGATTCCAGGTTTCATGGTACTGTTTCTTCTCTCTCCTTCATTTCCATTGAAAGCCTGTCCATTTCTGCACACTCTAAAATCTTTTTTATTATCGTAGTGTCAGAGGGAATACTGTCACATTTCCAATTCTGTGCAAAGGCTATTCTTGCTGCAGTTATTATATGTAATATAATATATTAGAACTTCTTACTAATTTTATCTTTTAATATACCCAATAGGAATGTCTCTGATCTCAGTTCAATTTTCTGTTTTGTAATTTCCTCCAACCAATTCCTAATTTTGAGCCAATAATTTTTAGCTTGGGGGCAAGTCTATCACATATGGAAATAGGTTCCCTGTTCATAATTACATTTCCAACAATTTGCCAATCTATTAGAGAACATCTTGGCCAATCTTGCTGGGGGTAAGTGCCAGTGGTAGAACATTTTATATAGGTTCTCTTTGTAAGCTGCTGATAAGGTCAGTTTATAGTTTACTTCCCATAGTTTTTCCCAATCTTCCAAATTGATGCTATTTCCCGATAGGCGGTTACTTGGCTAATTTGCTTGTCTAGGCTTCTTCTGAAAAAAGAACCAGCATCCGCTCAGGAAAAAGGGGTAACTTCCCACTGATTCTCCTGAATTCACAGATGTGTTCCTTGATGGGTCGCCCTCCCTGCTTTAGGTTGCTGCGTTCATCTTCCACGTATAGGTCCTCCTCTGCCTCCTCAAATCTGACCTCTAGCAGTTGTAGGAAGTCATCTCTAAGGGAGGGGTAGAGGTATCCTGCAGTTTGGGGCCCTCTCTTGTGGAGGGTTGCTAGCCATCCTCTTGCTTCTTGCTCCAACCCCTCAGAAATGGCGTTCAGCATGGCTCTAAGGGAGGGGTAGAGGTATCCATAGCATTCTAGGTGGATCTCAGCTGAGTCAAGGAATAGAGCTAGCTGGTCTGGGTCCCCATCAAATTTCCCCCTGAACTGGGGTGGTTCATTGAGCACTGCTCCTTCCTCCTCCTGTCACCCTCAATAAGCCTGTGCTTGAGGTGGCTGGCCTTCTCCCCCAGCTCTATTTGGCACAGGGGGAAGGGGGTTGCCTGCTGCATGAAGGAGGCACTGGTTGCAGCTTCAGACTCCTTTATCTTCTGGTGGGTGGAGAAGGAGGGCTGTGGTCTCATCTGCTTCTCCTCAGTTCAAAGGGCTCTGTAAAAACTCCTCTCTGTTTTGGGCAGCATGATTGGCCATCATCCTGAATGGTGACCCGGTCAGTTTCCCCCCTCAGTTGCTCCATGGATCTCCCCAGGGATTCCGTCAGGGCTTTTGGGGCCCTGTCCTGTGCCCAGTCCCACATCCAATCCACTCTTCCCAGTTCACTCAAGGGCCTTCTCCCTTTTTGGCCCTGGGGATGGGGAAACTCAGCCTCAGAGGCCTTAGGAATTTTCTTTTCCCACCAGTACTCGTCTGGTTTTCTTTCCTCCACTGGAGCAGGTTTCTCTGCTTCGGAATTCAGTGGGGGCTTACCTCCAGCTTTAATTATGCTATCCGCTTCTGTTTGCTTTTGGCTGGAGGCCAAGTCTGTTTCTCCTCCTGATAGCCCAACCTCTGCCATGGCTGCCTGAGTTTCTCTCCACGCACCCCAGATGTTGTGGACTGATCAAAGAGGCTGGAACCCAGGACCCCGGTAATATTGATTTATTATGAGAGTTGGCTTGTTGTCAGGATTCCAGTAATTGCTCTAATTAAATCATGATTCTCAAGCCAAACTTCAAAAAACTTCAAAGGGTTTATTAGAGATGACATACTGGCACTGCCCTGTATGAAGCCAACTGTGGCATACATAATTTACAGTCACCTGTGACCCTGTTTCCCCCCTCCATCCTGGGTGTCTCATAAACCAGATTCTCCAATTGAGCACATTCATGGGCTGGGTGTCATCGTCATTCACATTCTCCAATTAAATACACTGCTCAAAAAAATAAAGGGAACACAAAAATAAGACATCCTAGATCTGAATGAATGAAATATTCTTATTAAATACTTTGTTCATTACATAGTTGAATGTGCTGACAACAAAATCACACAAAAATTTTCAATGGAAATCAAATTTAGCAACCCATGGTGGTCTGGATTTGGAGTTACACTCAAAATTAAAGTAGAAAAAAACACGACAGGCTGATCCAACTTTGATGTAATGTCCTTAAAACAAGTCAAAGTGAGGCTCAGTAGTGTGTGTGGCCTCCACGTGCCTGTATGACCTCCCTACAATGCCTGGGCATGCTCCTGATGAGGTGGTGGATGGTCTCCTGAGGGATCTCCTCCCACACCTGGACTAAAGCATCCACCAACTTCTGGACAGTCTGTGGTGCAACATGGCGTTGGTGGATGGAGAGAGACATGATGTCCCAGATGTGCTCAATTGGATTCAGGTCTGGGGAACAGGTGGGCCAGTTCATAGCATCAATGCCTTTGTCTTGCAGGAACTGCTGACACACTCCAGCCACATGAGGTCTAGCATTGTCGTGCATTAGGAGGAACCCAGGACCAAACGCACCAGCATATGGTCTCACAAGGGGTCTGAGGCTCTCATCTCAGTACCTAATGGCAGTCAGGCTACCTCTGGCGAGCACATGGAGGGCTGTGCGGCCCCCTAAAGAAATGCCACCCAACACTATTACTGACCCACTGCCAAACTGGTCATGCTGGAGGATGTTGCAGGCAGCAGAACGTTCTCCATGGCATCTCCAGACCCTGTCACATCTGTCACATGTGCTTAGTGTGAACCTGCTTTCATCTGTGAAGAGCACAGGGCGCCAGTGGTGAATTTGCCAATCTTGGTGTTCTCTGGCAAATTCCAAACGTCCTGCACGGTATTGGGCTGTAAGCACAATCTCTACCTGTAGATCCTCATACCACCCTCATGGAGTCTGTTTTTGACCGTTTGAGCAGCCACATGCACATTTGTGGCCCGCTGGAGGTCATTTTGCAGGGATCTGGCAGTGCTCCTCCTGTCCCTCCTTGCACAAAGGTGGAGGTAGCAGTCCTGATGCTGGGTTGTTGCCCTCCTACGGCCTCTTCCACGTCTCCTGATGTACTGGCCTGTCTCCTGGTAGTGCCTCCATGCTCTAGACACTACGCTGACAGACACAGCAAACCTTCTTGCCACAGCTCGCATTGATGTGCCATCCTGGATGAGCTGCACTACCTGAGCCACTTGTGTGGGTTGTAGACGCCGTCTCATGCTACCACTAGAGTGAAAGCACCGCCAGCATTCAAAAGTGACCAAACCATCAGCCAGAAAGCATAGGAACTGAGAAGTGGTCTGTGGTCATCACCTGCAGAACCACTCCTTTATTGGGGAAGTCTTGCTAACTGCCTGTGCTTTCCACCTGTTGTCTATTCCATTTGCACAACAGCATGTGAAATTGATTGTCAATCAGTGTTGCTACCTAAGTGGACAGTTTGATTTGCTGTGTGTGTATTATTCAAACACTTCTCTCAAATACGTCTCCCTGTATGCGCTCATTCTCCTAATGGGGAATTACCTCAACAAGAAGTGTGATTGACTTGGAGTTACATTGTGTTGTTTAAGTGTTCCCTTTATTTTTTTGAGCAGTGTATATTCATGGGCAAAAGCTCGGTTATTTTGTTTACAATCTTTTAAAGATAAGAGTTGGAATGTACTTTTGCTTTCAAACTGCTGCACTACTCTTCCAGATTTCCTTCCTCCCTTCCCTTTTTTTAATGGCAACTACTAAAACAGGCATAGGAATGTTTTATGAGTTGATAACAGTCCCATCTAGCTGGCAAAACGCTATGGGCACCCTCAGCCGTTTGAGTCTCAGTCCCAGCTTTGTGATGACTTCATGGCTAACTACGCACCTAGTGCAACCCAAGTCCAATAAAGCCAGCATCCTCCCTTGGGTCCCTGAAGAGGGAACCACTAGTTTCTACAGGGAGAGTTACAGGGGTCACCTGCTGACTTACTAGGGGGTCATTGTCATTATCACTTTCAGTCTCACCCAAGTTGGAGTTCCCAATCCCTCAGAGGGGTGAACTCTAGACCTCCAGACCTTTCAGTGCTGTCTCTCAGGTTTGAGGAACTGGTTTCATTGCCCCCTCCCTCGGGGTTGTCGTGGTGCTGAATTTGAGATTTCTGGGTTGGCATGCTGCAGTTCGGTGTCCTTCCTTCCCACATCTGAAGCATGTTGTGATCCTGGGGTGTTTTTTACATGTGGGAAGGATAGACTCACCCCATCCACTGGCCCTCCAGTATCGGTCCCGGACATGGTCGATCTCCACTTCCCCTGCCAACACACATACCAGCGTTGTAGGGTTTGTGGGCCCTGTGTGAGACACAGGTATGGTAGACATCATCGTTGAGGCCATCTTTGAAGCAGTTGATAAGAATGTCTTTGGGCCACATGGCTAACCAGTCTGCCAGCTCTTGGAACTTTTAAGAGTATGTGATCATGACTATTGTCCTTGGGTCTTTATCCAGTTCCAAGCCTTGCGCTTGGCCAGTTAATCCTTGAAATGCTGGCAAAAGGCTTCCATAAAGTCGTCATAGTTCCACAGTTGGGGGCATTGTTATTGTGGAGGAAGACCATTCACTCAGTCGCTGCACCCTCCAGAGCCATGTTTACCCATCTTATTCAGGCTTCTCCCATCTCCATATTCCTGCAAGTAGTTCCAGACTTGCACCAGGAGGAATCCCAGTTGCTCAGGGTCCCTCCCATACGTAACCCCCCAAGTCTGGGACCTTTGGGGCCTGGTGTCTTTGAGGAGCAGTCCACATAGGCAGAATGGCTTGTGCAACTTGGTCAGGGACATTGAGTAGCTGTCTGTGCAAGAGGCTCTTGGGCACTTTGACTCCCCCATACCTATTATATCAGCATGGCTTTCTCTAGGCTTCTTCTGGGGGGGGGATCTTCCCTTTGCCCCAGGCCAGGGGTGGGATTCTACCAGTTCTGACCAGTTCTATAGAATCAGTAGTTATGATTCTGCACAGTTTGGAGAACCGGTAAATTGCACCCCTGGCTGGCCCTGCCCTGCCCTTCCCTGCCCGCCCCTCCCCTCCCCCCACCACCCACCCTATCAGTCACTCCTCATCTCGCTTGCCATTATTAACCTGCCTTTGCCTGCCATTGCTGCCTGCCTTTTGCCAAGGCCCTGATCTCCCTGGGTAAGTGAGCCTGCAAGAAAGCCCCAGTTGAGTCGACTCCCCAGCTGGCCTAGGCCACTGCGCTGTCCCGCTACCATCCCTGGGCTTGCCTGGCTTGCTTCACTGCTGGGGCAATCTCCTTTTCCCCCTGGCCTGGGCTGAACTGGCCGGGAGAACAAATTCCCCAAGGATTTCTTTGCCTAGCTGATGTGCAACTCCTTCACGTTTCTTGCCATTGTATGCAGGGAAAGAAAAGTTTGTGTGGGGCTAAAAAAAAAGTTAAATCAGTCAATTCCAATTTCTAGCAAAAGAAAACGATCGCGATTAACTTTTTTTTAGCCCCACACAAACTTTTCTTTCCCTCCACATGATGGCAAGGAGTTGCAAATCAGCTAGGCAAAGAAATCCTTGGGAGAAGCGAGGGCATCTGGGAGATGGTGGGTGGGGAAAGCTTCATGGTGCCATGCTGCAATGGTGAAACAGGCAACGGAGTGGCCAGCATGAGGTAAGGAGGAGGCTGCCTGCTGCCCTTCTCTTCTCCTTGTTCCTCCTGCTCCCCTCATGATGGCTGCTCCATTTCCCATTTCTACATTGTAGCGCAGCACCCAGGAATCCACTTTGGTAGCATGGGGGGGGGGGGATAATTTGCCTGGCCAAACTAACCCCGTACAGTCTCTGCTACATACATTGGGCTCAGCAGAAGCTTCGATCAGGTCGCTCAATTGGCAGTGAACAAAACAGCCCCATTGCGTTTTGAAACATCCCTGAGGGTGGGATGGGGTTTCTAAAGTGCACATGCTCACCAACCGCATTCTCCGACTTCTCAGCAAGCCACAGGACCTCTCCGGGCTCAGCAGAGCCAATTTGGCTAGTGTCTTTTTAGCTGGGCTGGCGTGTGTATGTGCTTTCTAGGAGTCTTCTCTTTTAAGGGGGCGCTAGCTTTGGGATTTACAAGATTTGCGGGTTGATCTGTTCCCTACCTCCTCCTCCCCACCCCCGTTCCTTTGGCTTTATAGGTAGATGGTCCTCCCTGAGATTTGCATCTGGTTCACTGCCTACAAGTCTGTTATTTTTGGAGGGTCCTTTTTGGGCAGGGTGAGCTGTGGTTTTGCATTGATGTTCGGATGGATGGGTGTGTGGGTGTTTAATTTCATTAATGAAGTTCACTTTATCTTAAGTGCTGCCTTTGAAACTATAGTTTTTCATTTGTGCATTTTAGAAAGCTTTGGTGTAAGAGTAAGAACTTAGAGTGTATTCATATTGTAGCTCTGGTTTTAAGATTGTGATCATATAAAGTTGAAAGGGAATAATGATAATAAATAAAAAGTAGAATATCATAGCATTGTAGAAAGTTACTCTTTTGACATTTGCTCTCTTGTAAAATATATGTTATCCTGCTGTAAACATATTTCCTTATGCATTTACTCATTGTTAAACATATGCCTGAAATCAATTGCATCCTCCTGTATCAAGTATATGATCCTGTTATCTAAATCCTTCATAAATAATCCTTCATGAATCCTTCCATAAATACCATCCCTATTTCCTCCAGAAATTGGTACGTAACTATATATCCAACTGTCAAAGCAATTCACACACACATCTTTGACCTATGGTGTTAACAAAAGGCTGAAGTGGTCAGTTAGGCAGACAACAGAGAAAATATAAAAAGATCTTCTATTTTCCTAGCTATCGATAAAATTTAAATATCTAAAATGTCAAGGATATTTTGATTTGTTAATCATGGGGATCTGAATATTTGCTCATACCATGTCATAATGTTGTCTTTTTTTATCTTTTCAACATTTTACTGAGCACACCTATTTGTGTTCTTACAATTCTATATAACTATATACAGCAACCACAAAAGGAAGCCATTACATGAAAATAAAAAATCAACATCGTAAAATAAAATATGTAATAAATTGTGCATATCCATACTCTTATAAAGTTGTTATATGTCAGAGATTAGCTTAGACCTTCTAATTTAGACCTGCAGGTGTTTTCTTTCACACTGCCTTACATCTAATGCAGAAATACGGTAAACATAATAAAATATTGTTAGGTTGAATTCATAGCACTTACATGAAGTTTTCTACACTCTAAAATAGTAATTGAGTCAAACTTGCTGTAGCTCATTTTTACAATGTTCTATTGTAAACATTTGGAAGATATATGTCTCTTTCTAGTTTAAGTCACGTGCCAGTTTATATTAATGCATCTTTATCTATTGTGCTCTATTTCATACTGCTCCAGGAGATTTTTACATGATTTCATATGATAGCATACATCCCACTATAGCAGAAAATTGACTTGAAATTCAACTACTCTATTTCTCCTCTCTGACAGACCTTGAAATACAAAATAAAATTTTATATAAAGATGGAAATAATAACAGATAATTTATTTTTTCCAACTAAAGAAGGAATTCATGAACTAAGAGGATGTTTGGTTGGGTGGATTAATAATATATATCAAGACTGTTAAGAGGAAATTTCCAAGCAGAAAACAACTGAGGAGAATTTATGAGTGAGAATATATGGTACATATGTCAATTCTGTTAAAAGTGTTTACGAATATTTACTTCTTCTCTTCTGATGTTGACCTATTAAGTTTTTAATCCAACTCATGTTGAGTTCTTAGAATATTTCACTCATTACATGTTGTAACTAGCATTTATTCACATTTAGGTTGTAAAGTAGTATCTGCTTCTTTTAATAATTTGTCAGCTATGTTCCCCATATTTTTTTTAATAATTTTTAGAGGATTTTCATGAAGAAGTATTTGTGTTAGGTATTTCTCCCGTTTAATTTTGCTCTTAGTTTTCCTTGACACATCTGGAATGGTATATGAAATGACAAACTTCACACAGTAGACGACATGCTGGAAAAAAAGTTAATAGAAAGACAATCAGTTTCTTACAATGAACAAGTATTATTGGAGGGAGAAAAAACAGCATAATTGTTGATGTGCCCGTTTGTAATTCTCTGATTAATGTGAAAGGTATATAATGCTGTTTCTTATCATTCATTGTGATAGAGGGATCTGATCTCCAGACAAAAAATCAAATTGTACCCCACAGAGCAATTGTCTTAGCTCAACTAAAAAGAGAAATATTTCTTTATGCAATGCTGCAGGATGGTTAAAAAAAAGAGGTTATTTAGTTGGCAATATCTGTTCCATTAATTCAGCATTTGATTACAAGTAAACTACTGGCATTGAGGCCATTATTGTGTATATAAGGTGTGGAAGCATAGCATTCTAATGCCATCTCCTTAACATTAACATTAGGTTTGCTTTTTCCTATCTCAGTCATTACAAAAGTAATGAAAAGGCAGCATCCATATATGCATTCTCTTTGGAAATTATTTTTATCCTCCATCTTAAAAAATTAAACAGAAGAACTGTTGCCATTTTGTTAGGATAATACAACACAGGAAAGATTTTTTAAAAATACAAATTTCATCCTCATTGAACATTTTTTTCACAAAGTGCATCTTTAAGAACAGTGAAGGTAAAATTAAATTGATTTAGAGTCTTTTCATTTAAATAAAAAATATTTGCAAATTTTTGGTATCCATTTTTAACTAAAGAAAGAACATAAAATTGATAGTGAGAATCAGAAATAAAGTATGGATGGAGTGATCTGGTTAAAAAATGACAGTAAAACCAGATGAAGAGTTAATGACATCAGAGACAATGCTTAAAGTATAGAACTGAATTTAGCGCTGGTCAAAGTACAAGAGAATATTTCCATACATACATTCATATCTGTTATAAATTGATATGAAATCAATCCTACTTGCCAGCTTTTATAGTTATATAAAGTAGAATCTGCACATCAGTAAGTGTGGGTAACAAACTATTTGAAGAGACTTAATAGCAAGATCATGTAGTGTTCCCTTAAATAATATGCTCTTATTAATAATTTTCACTGATTGTATATGATAATCTACGATGGCTGGCAGAAGGAATAGTCTGTGATAGGTTCATATAAGGATAGACAAAGGGAAACTGGATAGTTGTAAGAAATATACAACAGATACTGACAGGGCTTTAATGCTAAAAATTGGGGAAAAAACAGTTAAGATTTAGAAATAAATATACTGACCTCCATCACAAGGATGAATGCTAATTTGGCTGCAATAACATGCCAGTAATAAATATTATGTTCATATTGATGTTTGTGTCCAGGAGGGTTTCGGAAATCTCGATATCTAACATAGTTAAAAAAAGTCATCCCAACAATTATTTCAAATGTCTGCAATAATGTACATAGACCAGAAGGGGGAGCAAAAGATACCTGTTGCTCTGATTTTAACTCAACATACTGTATAAGAAAATGTAATTAGAATAAATTACAATCAAATATGCAACCAGGGGTGGGATCTGACAGGGTTAACTACCGGTTCGGTGATTAACGAGGTTCAGTGATTTACGATGTGCTTCCCTGCATGCTGCGCATGCGCCTGTAAATCGTCATCAGCTTAGTGCCTGGACAGCTGAGCAGCGCTGCATGCAGAGAAGCAGCCTTTGAAAAAGCACTTTTTTCCTGCTTTTTAAACTGCAGTTGTGCCTCGCACAGCAGCTGAAGTTGAAAAAGCAGGAAATAAAGGTCAGGTAAGAGCCCGGGCGGGCGGGTAGGCAAAAACATCAGCAGACATAGAACCGGTTCTATGTCTGCTGCTCTTCAGAGCTACCGGTTCCACAGAGGTGGACAGAAGCGGTAGAAAGCCACCCCTGTATACAACCATATCAGAATTGCAGAATTACATCATACTACTTTTATATTTTTATGTAAGATAATAAAAATAGTTGCGCAGAATTAAAATACCTTGATTTTCCTTTTAGCAATTTTAATTTCCATTATTTTACACAGCCTAACAAGCAAAGGCATACTGATTTTGTTCCTATCTAATTACTTTAATCAGGATATAGACTTGCCTGCATATTGTTAAATTGGCAAATATGGGAATAACATGTGGCTTGCTTTCATTTCGGAAATCGGATACAGCAAAAATAGAAAGAGTATTGTTTATATATCCCTTCATGGTATAGCTACTGTGATCTCCATAGGGTGGGACTGAAAATGACCAGAAATAAACCAGGCGTGGAATCATATCTGATGTAAAAGCAATTATCATTGCCTATATTGAAAACAGGAATAAGAGAACATTCACTTGCTGAGATGGTTGGTTATGGAAATCAAATAAATCAAATAAAAACAGATGGTTTAAATCTTCCTAAACAGAGATATACATAGATAAATATTATACAGATTATTTGCATTCTTGGTAGAGTACAAATACAGTATAGAACTCCTATTTATTATTTCTACTAAATTTATTATTTCTACTAAATTCTTCTAAATACACAGCAGTTGCTTTCAGGAAAATCTGTTGTAACATATCCCTTCTTTCTTTATGATTGTACCTCCTTCTTTATGTCTCACTACTTTAAATTAGTACAATGTATTCTATGAACCAACAGCATTTTCTAATTATTATTACTAATAATCTAACTAATTACTAATAATTTAATAATCTAAGAATAAATTTATCTAATTTATTCTTTCTATAAAGCTTGCAGTAACAATAGCTATAAGTTTATTTAATAATTTATTTTCATTTTACCTAATATTCCTCACTGATGTCAGAATATGCAAAGTCCCAAGCATTGTCCAAAGGTCTTCAGGTCTGACAGAATAGTGGGGAATGGAAGGATTTATATTATAAACATGATCATATTATATTATTATATAATATAATATAAATCCTTCCATTCCCCACTATCCTGTCAGACCTGAAGAAGCTTCTTGGATGAGAAGTGAAAGTTCTTCAAAGAAAAAACAAGAAGTCCAGTTGCCTCCAGAATGAATTGCTTCCCCTCCTTTGGGAAAACCATGACCAGGATGACTGAGAATCTACAAAGCATTATCTTTGCCTGGTGCAGTTTGTTTCAAAGCTGATTCCTTCACAAATTAAATATTTTAAATTACATGTCAGCTTATGACAATTAGCTAGAGATCTACCATTTATATTAGTTTATATAATTTACAGATAGCAATATAAGAAACTAAATTTGAGTTAAATATTGCAAGATCTGAATTTTCTCTACTTGTGTTTATCCCAAACATTTTTGAAAAATGATGTTTGAATCTTGGTAAATCATTTAAAGAAGAAACATGTTTAAAAGACTATTATCTCTCTTAAAAATGTAGATTATTTATATAGTTCCTTTTATGACATAAATTTTCAATGTCTTAATATCTATTCAAATCTGTGTAATAAACCTGAGAATGTAGGTAGAAACTTTTATGTCACTGATCTACCATGATTCGATTTTTTTTGCAACAAGAATTAGTAGCTTCTCTGACTGAATTAAAAAAAGATGATTTAACTATTTATTTAATTTTAAGATGTATAAGTCTGCCCAACTCAGTCAGTGTGTATCTGAGGGTACAGGGTACAAGATAAACACAATAAATCAAGAAGAAACTAACAAATATAACAATGAGCAGACAGTATAGCAATACAAACACTAAAATGGTGGCAAAATGCACAACAAACTACCATAGAGGGTTGGGGGGACACATACCACCCAGCTGGCCTTTAATGGCTGGGGGAACTCCCAGGCTTTAACGGCTTTCCTAAAAGTAGGAAGATTTGAGGCTTGTTTTACATTAAAGGGATAGAGAGAGAGAGATCATATTTTATGTTCCTATTATTGCTTATCTGTCAACCCTGAAGCGAACTTGGCTGAGGCCATCTTTGAAGCTTCAGGGTTGCCACAAGGAAGAAAAAGAGATGGGGGGAGGGGAAATAGATAGTTGGGGTTTGTAGTCAAAACAAAAAAAATTCCTGTGGGAGCCAAGGTCCAACAGGTGCTGGGGAGAGGAGGAGTGGAGTAACCAAGAAACCGGCCAGCATCTCTTTTGGACAATGTGACTGATGATGTGGTAGGAAGGGGGAACTTTCACTTTTTAATTAAATGAAAACCGCAGGAACTTTCAGAGTCGGTTTTCCCCAATTGTGCCAGTATGATAAATTGTTCTTGGAGGAATATACCTGCCTCAGAGTTCTGCTTTCAGTGGGTACATTACTTGCAATGTTGACACTATCTCTGTATAAATATTTTAGGAAAACAGCAGGATATTCATTAAACTGATCTAAGTCATGACAGATGTATTTATTTATTTAATAAAATTATATGCCACCCATCTCACCTGGAAGTGACTTTAGGAGGCTTACAAATAGATAAAAAGTATTTCACAAATGTATTAACCAATTATCAATTTTGTGTTTGTAATGGATACACTAAGTATGTTGGTGTTGTTATCCTGTGTGATATTTCAGGCAATCATTTTAAATATGAATAAAAGATATAAGGAGCTATCCTTGGATTTCAGTAGTTCTAAAATCTTGGTATTTTACACAATTTATGTGGACTTTTTTCTTCTTCTTTTTCTTCTGTTCAGTCATGTCCAATTCTCAGAGACCCCCTCCAGTTTTCTTGACAAGATTTTTCAGAAGTATTTTGCCTTTGCCTCTTTCCTAGGGCAGGGAGTAAGTGGCTAACCTAAGGTGTCTCTGTGTACTAAGGCAGGAGTAGAATTCACAGACTTCCAGTTTCTAGACTGATGTCATAACCACTACACCAAATTAGCTCTCATTTCTGTGGAATGCCTATATGTATATCTGCAAACTATTTAAAAATATAGTACAATGCTTATTAATTTTCTGAAAGAATCTTTAGTTCACTATTAAAGTAGGGAGATTTGGTTTTGAACTCTTGAATCTATAGCTTATATCCTGTGACAATATATTAAACACTCTCATCTGTTTAACTGTCCTCAGAAAGGACTCGATAGGGGGACAAAAATGCCAAAACTGGTCTAAATATCTGGCTGACTCTGCTACCAACTATTATAATCTGCCAATACATATAGGAAGACTTGCTTGGAGCAGTTATTTAACAGGACAAATAGGCCTCCAAATTCCTGGTCTGAAACCAGAGTAGAATCAATCTTGATAATTTGCTTTCTTTCAGCCAATACCCTTCCAAGTACCTTGCACTCGAGTGGCATATCTCATATATCTCTGTGCCCAGGAAATTATTTAGGAAAGCTACTAGTATGTCTCTTTCAAGGCACCCAGATGGTCTCTCGACATAATAGGTATCCAATCACTTTTCTCTGCTAGCTGCAATTTTTTCTGACCACAGTATTTCATGCTCTGGTAGCTTCCTGTCTAGATAAATTCAATATGCTGCATATGGAGTTGCATTTGAACAGGACAAAAGGCTACAGACAATTGTCAGGAATAGTTATTAAATTACCATTTCTAACAAATTCATGCAGTGAAGAGAACTGAACATGAATTTAACAGAGGAGATTGATGGTTCTTAATAATGGGATTATTTTTCACTCTCTTATAATAATAATAATATTAATAATTATTATTAATAATAATTATAATAATGGAATAGATAGAGGTAGTTTGAGGTTTTGGTTTTAAATGTTTGGCTAAATAAGTACCCTCAGATTCTAGTGCAGAGTTAGTGATTGGGCTGTCTACTGAACCTGTTTGTAGCACGCTCAGCTTTTACATTTGTGAAAAGTCAGATATTACAAAGGCCCTTAAGTCTCTCATGGTTCTTAATCAAAAGAACAACACATGAAAGCAGACTACTAACATTTGGGGGAGGATGACTGAAAATTCTGTTCTTTGCATATGATGTCTTTTGAATGAGGTTCTATTAACTGTGGTTGTCCTGAATTATTTGTTAGATTTAAATCCCATATTTTTTTCTAAAATCTCCTTCATTTAATTACCACAAAAATATATCTGTGAAATGGATTGGAGAGAGAGAGAGAGAGACAGAAAGACTGACTGAGGTTCAGGTGAGTTTTGGTGGCTGAGGGTGAACCTGAATCTGAGTCTCTCTAGTCCAACTACTGTTTAATCATGGTTGGTTTTTATAATATCTAACAAGTGAATTATTAAAAAGTACAAATTCTTGTAATGTTTATAAGCAGGAAATGTTTGTTGTAAATATGTACTTACATTGGTTATCACAGCCAGAATGGCTATTCCTTGCATGATAGGTTGCCATGCCCCTATATGTTGGGCTTTTTGGGAAACCATGCGTCTATACTGTGTGGTAATCTTCCAAGCATCTACGTGAATTTCCAATAAATTGTTAATAAGGGCCAGAAGTGGTGCCAATGGGAATGATGTTACAAATAATGTTACAAATCCAAACTGTATAACTGGAAATAATGAATACATTATTACATTGTTAATGGAACAGTAGTGCTTTATCTGTTTTCAAATATTGTATCAGCCAAAATTGTAGCTACTCAAGATCAGCCAAAACCCATCAATTCCTAATATATGTGAACTAATTGAACACAACAATCTGGTATGCTTATTTAGATACATTTATTGGCAATTTGCAGCTATCAAGAATCAAGGCAACAATTAAAAGGTTCTTTATTGTTAATTTTAAAAAAAATTAAAAAGCTTTTGAGTTGAGCTCAATTTTCAGTAATGAAAGTTCATGTAATACATGCCCTTCCTGGCTTGCTTTAGGGATGGAGTTGCCAAGTCTTTTCATTATGTTCTGACATCTTTCCAATCCAGCCCAAAGCCCTAAAAGTCCTAGATTGCTTTTATTAAACAGAACTGACTGTGGTTACCTTTTTATATCAGCAGAAATCATCTAAATGCCACCAGCTGTTGAATTATATTGTTAATTAGGATGCTTTTTTTTAAAAAAAAAAATACAGCTGAAGTATTTTATTGCTATATACTTCTCTCTTGCTAGAATAGACCAAAACATACAGGAGATATTCACAACATGATGCATATCGTTCAAAGTTTATTCAATCATTTGCAGTATCTTACTCAATAAATTTCCAACATCTTATTCAATATTTCAACAAAAGAATATTTACATTATTAATACAATATCCTTTTGGGCTAATATGGACTTCTGCCCTAACCAAGGCTTTAAAAAATGTAGGTGGTACCCGGGATGTTCTTCCCACTTTTACAGTATATTAAAACCCTTTAAGAAAAATTGGTATACTAAAGTTGAATTAAAAAGTTTGAGCATCTTTTCAGAGAGAGGTAAGCATGAATGGACTTTGTATTCAAGACACATACCGAAGCATTTTTAATACTGAAGTCTATGACTCAACCAAAATTCCAGCATAAATTTACACATTCATTTTACATATAATTTAAGCATAGTTCTTTGCATTAGGCCTGCATATGTGTGTAGGATTGCACACATGTACATGAGATACACACACATTCTCTTCCTTTTCTTTTCCTCTATTCTGTATTTAACAGAATCTGTGAAGCAAACTTTGATCCAATATATAACATGACAACAAGAAATAAAATGGTTGGTTGACTTACCCATTTCAAGGTATTCATAAAACAATCCAAGCTTGCCATTGGGCTGCAAATGGTAGTCCTGCTCCCAGCGAGGAACAATAGTTTCTGATCGTGTAACTGAGTGGCATCTCCCAATCAAATTTTTAAGCCACCTGTACATTTGGAGAATCAGCAAGATTTATTCTGTCTGCTAGAGTAGAGGTTTAAATCTGAACTCTATCAGCATTTCTTTGTAGCTCCCAAAGTTCCTCAAAATAGTAGAGCTAAACATTTCAATTTTTCCTCACATTGGGAGGATTTGATCAATCTATTTCAAATTGAAAAAATAAAACACAATCAATTTATAATTTCTATGTTCAAAATAATCCCAAATCAATAAAGAAGGAGGAGCCAGCTGGTGTCATTGCAAACGGGTGTGTGAGTGGGAGCTCCACAGAGCCAGTTTCTGTCCATCTGTAGGGGCAACAGGAGAGGAAGGGCTCTCTGCAGATCACAAATGGATGGCAGTTCATTTTGCTGGTCAGGAGAAATCCTTCCTGAAAGAAGGTGGAGAAGAATACGGCCATTAATGGCCAAACTGAAGCAACGACAGCTGGTCAGAGTAAGCAGTGAAAAAGTGGAAGGAAGCAATGGACTGGACCTTTTCCCAACTCCTACCAAAGTGAGTGAAATTCCAATGCTGATTGAAGAAGAAAGGGGGGCTCTGGACAGAAGGAAGGAAGGGAATATCTTCTCTCTCCCTCCACTTTAGAAGTGGTGAGAAAAATAAAACACGGAGCAGTCACAGATCTATAAGCAAACTGTGAAGGGAGAATTGTTGTTATAAAAAAATCAGAGAAATTGGACTGGACTGGACCTGTTAAAGAAGATCCAGATAGAGCTAACTTGGGATAGAGATAATTTGTAATTATATTGAGTCACTTTTCTGAACTTTGGGCTAAAACAGAGAAAGCAAAATGTCTAACCCCCTTACATTGACATATAAAGTATGGTAAGAAGAGAAGAAAGGAGCAAGGAGGACATCTACTGGCCAAAGTGGGTATAAAATGTGGATTAAAGCTGTCTTCATCTTTTTGGAATACTGATCTACTGGAGGTTGGTGACTTAACAGGACTTGTGAACTGGTGGATTATAAACATTCGCTATGGACCTACAATACTACTGGCCAATGTGGGTATAAAATGGAAGCATCGTGGAAGTGATGAATATTTCCTTTTTTCTCTTCTCACTTCTTGGACACTTTATAACTCTGGCTGACATTGTGGTGGATTACAAACAATGTGGATTAAAGCTGTCTTCACTTTTTTGGAATACTGTTCTACTGGAGGTTGGTGACTTAACAGGACTTGTGGATTACAAACATTCTCTATGGACCTACAATACTACTAATGGACAAATAAAGCAGAACATTAAGGACAAGTATAACAATCCCTTTTGGATTACCAATTCCCTCCTCTTATCCTGGTCTCATCACTGTCATAATCATCATAGTCACCATTACTATTATTATCATCTCCTAATTACATATAGGGCATTGTGGAGTACAAAAGAATGGACTAAAAGAAGAATGGAAGTGGATTTTTCTTTTTTATAGCTATTGGTTAAGCGAGATTTGGGTTGCTGGAGGGTTATATACGTGTCAAAAATGATTGGAGGTGTTGGTTACTGAAAAAGCTGACAAAATTGCTGACCATGACAAGCACTTCAAACTTAACTAAGATAGAGTTAGGGAAGAAACCTGCCTCCACACCATCATCAGCTACCTCAAGCCTATCCAATCAGAGGTCAATAGAAGACATGTTACAAATGGAGAGATCAAACCCATTTAGGGAATTACAGACCATGCTCCAATCGATGCAGGAGACTATGACAAAAAACCACGACAAAATGAAGAGGGAAATAGGACAAGTGGGAAGTGATATAGGAGAATTAAAAAACAAGATACAAAAGATGGATGAAAAGTTTGATAATTTCCAGCAACTGATTACAAAAAATGAACAAAAAATACAGGAAATAGAAGAGAGGATGGAGAAAGAAGAAGAAAGAGTAATTGAAATAAACGATAGATTGATCCAGGCAAACAAAGAGTAATAGTAATATTCCTAGAGACAGGAAAAGCAGCACATTATTTGAGATTCCAGAATATGGAAGAGGAGAAAGAGCTACCAGATGTTAGGGCAGAGTTACTTGCAAAGGCATTAGGGACAGAGAAAAAAGAGATGCTGATAGAAATTGACGAAACATATAGAATTCACATGAATTATGCAAGGAGATACAAATTACCAAAGGAGGTGCATGTAAGATTCGTGAAGAAATCAATGAGGGATGAAGTGCTTAACAGGGTAAGAGATGAGCCAATACACTATAAAGAGAAACAACTGGTAGTTTTGAAACAGGTTCCGAAAAGAGTTAAAGAGCTGCGGAAGCAGTGCCAATTTTTAACCATGTTATTGATCAGGTGTAATGTTAAGTTTAGATGGCTGACCCCAGAAGGAATACTGGTCATACGGCATGAAAAGAGATATAGACTAGACTCACTGGACAAAACGATGGAGTTTCATAACCAGTATTTTGGTACTGAAGAGGAACTGCAGGAGAGGGAAGCGTTAGAAGATAGAGATCAAGGAATGCCTGCCATAGAAGAAAAGGAACTGCAGCAAAAGAGAAAAAGGACCGAATAGAGAACAATGGAACAAGACCCAAATAACCGAGAGAAATAAGAGCAACCAGGAATATAAGACCTAGATATAGATAGAACAATGCAAAAGAACTTAAGATACTATCACTAAATATCAATGGACTGAACTCACCCATGAAAAGGAAGAAAACCACCAACAAATTACAAAGATTGAGTCTATCACTACAAGAAGTCCACATAAAAGAAAAGCACAAACAACTACTGGAGTACCCCAAATTGGGGAAACTATTTGTGTCATTTTCACAACAAAAGAGAGGAGTGGTGTTATACATCAAAGAAACAATTCAGGCTAACCAAATATATTAAGATGAAGAGGGAAGGATTTTAATTGTGGAAACAGTATTAAATCAAAAACAGGTACTCCTAGTTGCAATCTGTACACCAAATAGTGGACAAGAATAATTCTATAAAAATCTACACAATACTATACAGGATATGAAGTGTGATAATATCTCTTTTAGGGGATTTCAATGCAATAACAGACAAAAAATTGGACTATAAAAACAATAAAATAAGGAAAGGAGTAAGAAGGATTCTACCTAGAACCTTCTTCAAAGTGGCAGAAGAGTTAAATATATAAGATGTATGGAGAGAGAGGAACCTGGGGGGAAAACCAATACATATTTTATTCTAACAGACACAGATCCTGGTCTGAATAGACATGATATGGATGTTGATGGAATTAAATACAAATGTATATGAGGCAGTAACAAATACAAATTTATGGCCAGATCACAATCCAATGAGAATTAGCTGGAAAGAACTAAAGAAACGTATAAGATGGACTCTGAACTGATCGATACTAAAAGATATAGAATTTAAAGAGATGTTGGAAAAACAAATGGGATTCTTCTTTAAAGAAAAGGAAAGAAGACACTTTGTTACAAAACCTATGGGATACAGAGAAAGCATATATGAGAGGAGTTGCCATAACATTTACAGCGAAGAAAAATAAAAGGAAGAAGCAATAACAAAGAACCTTAGAAGAAGAATATAAAAGACTTGAAGCAGAGTTACAAAAGGAAACACACACACACACAAACTAAAGCAGCAAATGGACCTAACTAAACATAAATTGAATATCCTTGAAAAAGAAGAATAAAACAAAACTTTTTTGAGAATGCAAATAAATCAGGAAGATGGCTAGCTTATAAACTGAAAAAGGAGAAACAGAAAAAAATGGATAAGTAAATTGCAAGATAAAGATGTAATTCTACGTTATCAAATTGAGGAAAAAAAGATTATTATCCAGGACTTTTATAGGGAACTATATGATAATGAGAAATATCCAGAGGAGAAAATACTACACTATCTAGTGTCAGAAAGTGCCAGAAACAATGAACTCTATGCTGAATGACAGAACTACAACCGAACTAGCAGAGGCAATTAAAAACAACAAAACAACAAAACAACAAAACAACAAAACACCAGGCCCAGATGGGCTACCGGCAGAAATATACAAAGAGCTACAAGATATTTTGGGCCAATCATTATTAGAGGTATACAATGCAGTTTTATCTGAAGTGGCACAAATATCTTTGTAAGGGGGTTCTTGTCTACTTGGTCAACATTCTCATCTACACTGAGCTGTTGGACGACCACATACCCCTAGTCTGCCAAGTACTGGAAAAACATCTAGCAGCAAACCTGTATGTCAAGATGTCAAAATGCGAATTTCACCCCGCACAGTTGGACCACCTGGGCTACCGAGTCTCAAATCAGGGCATAGAGAAGGACCCAGCCAAAGTACAAGTTGTTTTGGGCTGGCAGCCCCCTTGTACCTGCAGACAGCTACAAAGCTTCTTTGGGTTTGCAAAATTCTACCGATAATTCATCCCCTCCTTCATGAGGATTGCCAAACCCATGACAGACCTCCTAAAGACAGGGAGTCCAGGAATGAAACCCCACCTGGAACAACCCCTATAGTGGCCTAACCTGCCAAAAAGCATTTGAAACATTGAAAGAACTGTTTGCAGAAGAACCAGTATAGAAGCATCCTGACCCCAAACAACCCTTCGTCATTTAAGCAGACACCACTGACGTGGCAGTGGGAGCAGTGTTACTCCAAAGAAACAACTAAGGAAGCCTACAGCCCTGTGCCTACACCTCCCGCAAGCTCACGGACACAGAGAGACGATGGGCTGCATGGGAAAAAGAGGCTTTTGCAGTGAGATGGGCACTGCAATCCTGGCGACACTTGCTGGAAAGGGGGCAGAGACCATTCAAAGTCTGGACCAACCATAAAAACATGGAAGCCCTTAGGACCCCTTCAACTGATTCGACTTCGTGCTAAAACACATCCCGGGTGGGGGAGGAACTTTCTGGCTGACACCCTCTCCCCCAGTACAAATGCAAAAGTGAGGAGGTCGTAAATGGCATCATCCCCCCTGCCCAAATAGCTGTCCAAGTAACCACCAGATGGCAACGCTGTGATCGGCAAGACCAACCTGCAGACGACCTAACTACGAAACTCAAAACCAAACTGCTAGCAGACCCCTGGTTCCGGAACAATCAACACACCTTGACAAAAAGAGATAACCTGGCATGGAAGGGGACAAAACTCTACGATCTGGAATCCCTATGCACCCTAGTTCTTCAGAGAAGCCACGACGCCAAACCTGCAGGCCACTTTGGGTTCTTAAAGACTTTACACTTGGCCCAGAGGCAGTTCTGGTAGCCTGGCATAAAGAAAGATGTAGACAGTTATGTGAAAAGTTGCATCATCTGCGCCACAATGAAAAAACGACCAGGAAAACCCCCTGGACTGCTACAAACAGTAGCAAGACAGACACAGACTTCAATGGATAATTAGGACTGCAGAAAAAACAATTGCTACCAACCTGCCTTCCATTGAGGACCTGTATACAGCTTGAGTCAAAAAGAGGGCTGTGAAAATATCTATAGACCTCTCACATCCTGGACATAAATTGTTTCAACTTCTACCCTCAAAACGATGGTATAGGGCACTGCACACCAGAACAACTAGACACAAGGACTGTTTTTCCCCAAACACCATCACTCTGCTAAACAACTAACTCCCACAACACTGTCAAACTACTTAATAAGACTGTATTACTATTATTCCTCTCATCCTTCCTATTACCTATCTCTTCCCTCTTATGACTATGTGTTGCTTGTATCTTTAAAATTTATATTGTTTTATTTGTTTTCCTAGTATGTTTGTTTACTTATTAGTAACCTATGACTATCACTAATTGTTGTATCTTATGATTCTTGATGAATGTATTTTATTTTTTCTTATGTACACTGCGAGCATATGCACCAAAGACAAATTCCTTGTGTGTCCAATCATACTTGGCCAATAAAGAATTCTATTCTATTCTATTCTATTCTATTCTATTCTATTCTATTCTATTCTATTCTATTCTATTCTATTCTATTCTATTCTATTCTATTCTATTCTATTCTAAATGGAAGAAGAACAAGTTAAAGAGATGATGATAGCATGGGCCAAAATTTTTGGACATAGTATAGATTTGGATAAATGGCAAAAGTTTTGGGAGAAAAATTGGAAACTGACAATGGCCACATCTTATAAGGAAAATCTCTATAAAATGTTCTATAGGTGGCATCTTCCCCCGGCGAGATTAGCTAAAACGTTTAAAAATATGTCCCCAACCTGTTGGAAATGTAAACAATCAAACATATTTATTTATTTTATTTATTTATTTTGTTAAACAATTATTACATAACAGGTATAAGTATAAACATGGTTATAAATACATGAAATGGATATGAATAAGAAGAAAAAGAAATAATAGGAAAGGGACGGTAGGCACGTTTTGGTGCGCTGATGCATGCCCCCTACAGACCTCTTAGGAAAGGGGTGAGGTCAATAGTAGACAGTCTAATGTGAAGAATATTACATTATATGGTGGACCTGTTTAAAGGTAAGGAAATTTTGGACTCAAATACATATATGGCTAGAAGAAATGACCAAACAACATATAGATTTTAAACCAGAATTGTTTTTACTAGGTATCACATCAGAGGGTTATGACAAAGGGACAATATGTTTAATATTACATGTTTTGACCGCAGCAAGAATTATATGTGTGCATCAGCGGAAGAACGAAAACACCCCATCAGAGGATGAGATGATAAGGAAGATATTAGATTGTGAGGAAATGAACAGACTAATGCTAAAAATAAAAGATAAAGGAGATTCAGAATACTGTTTAACATGGAATAGGTTTCATCAATGGTTAGAAATACAAGGTAGAAGTTGGAAGGTGAAAGAATCAGGTGAGGACACTTGGAAAGAGACACTGTTTGTATTATTGATAGAGGAATGTAAATATTAGTGTTAGGAATAACATTGGTTACCTAACTTAGTTTGGGTAAAATAATATATATAAACTATGTTAGTGAGTTTAAGTGTGTGTATCAATTTAACTGTAAAACATGTATTTTGGGTGCGGTTGTAAAATCACCATAAGAGGGAGCAAGAGAGCTCACTGTTTGCTGGCTTTTACTGGATTGCTGACAATGATGGATTGATGGTGATAACTGTGTTTTTTCCCTGCTATTGCTGAGAGAAGAAAAGAGGTTTGATTTTCTTCATATCTCTAACTGCAAAAGAGATATATTACTGGACTGATTATTTGTAAGTTTACTGACCTCTTTTTCGACACTGGACTTTGCAACTGATTAATACCCGGATGGACTGAACTAGTGTATGATATATGGACTGTTTGACTATGCTATAACTCTGACTGGAATAAAAACTATTTAACTGGCACAGTGTATCTGTTTTACTGAGTGTAAGCTACAACGTTTATCTCACATATCTGCCTGCCTGACTAACTGCCGTTGCATGTTCTGCTAGGGTGTATATCCCTAACAATTAGAACGATAGATGAGTTGACATGTGATGTGATGGTCAGAAACTATTGTACAACACTAGCACTGTTTAAAATAGTATATATGTTATTCTGTTTTTATTTCTGCTTTAAGGCAATTGGAATGCCATGGCCAATTACACTGTATTCAGTATATCTATATATAAACAATAAAAATATATTTAAAAAAAATATCCCAAATCACTCCATATTAGTTATCAACTCTGGGCTGCAAAACTTCAGATAACCACAAAATGATAACAAGAGCTTATGGTTTTCTGTATCTCTTTGTTATCATCTAGATTACCTGGATTTTGGGGGCCCAATGGGAGTGCCCTAATTTAGCTCAAACTGAGTAATAGATTTAGTTGACTTCAAGGTAAGTACAAGATATAGTACTACTAATTTTAAAAAAATCATTTAATTCTCTTTTTTATTTATTTTCTGAGTATTTCCTAGATCTTCACTGTTTTTCTGAGCATTTGACAATTAAATCTATTTTCTTGATTAAGCTCTGTTTCTTAATTCAGGGATTGCTTTTTGGTCAGATACAGTGCAAACCGGTTCTTCAAATTTCTTCCAACTCCTGCTATCAATACTATTTACTTACGGAAAAAGCACTTCTTGAATGTTATTCCAGATGGCTTTGCCTCCCATTATTATTGCCAGCTGTGTTGTCAGCTCAAGAAGACATCCACCTGGATCACACTAAGCGTGAAAGAAGACCAGGGAAGGTGGGGGGGGGGATAAAGTACGTTATAACTTGCTCCCACAAAAAATGAAGTTCATAATAGTTTCTTAATTAAATTATGCTAAATTCTATGAAAATATTTTATACTAAAATCTGCTTAACTGGAAGTACATATATATTTGTATTTAGTCAATTTTAACCAACTATTCAGACAATAACTTTCTGTTCAACCTAGCATATTAAACTGAGCACTGAAGAATACTGGAAATCTATTTTTTCAGTTTTAATGTTCAGTAATGAAATTAGCTGGCCTAAAATTACATACCCCAAATCAGAATATAAAAAGAGACAGATTAAAAGATCTCTAACCCACCATCTTGTTTTCAGAAGCCCTAGAAGCTTCTTGGATGAGAAGTGAAACATCTTCAAGGAAAAACAAAGACATTGTTTTTTTTAAAAAAGCAACTTTGGGATAAGGGTGAGCCATGGTAGAACAGTGGTTAGAATGCAGTACTGCAGGATGCCTCTGCTTCTGCTGTCTGCTGTCTGCCTGCAGTTTGGCAGTTCAAACCTCACCAGGCTCAAGGTTGACTCAGCCTTCCATCCTTCTAAGGTCAGTAAAATGAAGACCCAGATTGTTGGGGGCAATATTCTGACTTTGTTAACCGCTTAGAGAGGACTGTAAAGCACTGTGAAGCAGTATATAAGTCTAAGTGCTATTGCTATTGTATAACCATGACCTGGAAGGCTGAGAATCTCCATAGACATATTGTGTTTGTTGCCCCAAAGTTGATAATTCAATAATATATTGCTTGCTTGCCCTATCTAGTTCTAACTAATGACAGATATTTTTATTTAATCCCTTTTCTAAAAGATATAATAACAAAGCTTATTACTTGTCCTTCAGAATTAATTCAAATTAATGATGATTAAGCAAAGTAATGAGCTTAATTCCTTGTCATCAGTATAGTGCCCAGTAAAGAGCTAGATTTTTATCCAGGTGTTGAAGTAAAGCCACAGTGCCTATGGCTGGTGGTGAGCATTTCAGGAAGAGGACTAAAGCATTTTTAGTGTTTTGTGTTATAGCTTCATAGTGCGTGTGTGTGTCTGTGTGTTTGTGTGTCTATATCTGTCTATCTATTTATCCATCCATCCATCCATCAAACATACACACACACACACACACACACATTCTACTAACCAAGAATTCTGAGTTTAGCTGTGGCTTCAGTTTCGCATCCCAAAATAGAGCGCACATATGACAAAGAATAGAAAAGAGATTCCATACCATACAAGGTATATACAAAAAGAGAAGAAGGTCATAAAACACAAGACAGACTCAGAAGAAGCTGGATAAGAAAATACAAAAACGACAACCCTGAAAGCATTTGCTTTCAAGGGGAGCCTGGAACCCTCCCCAGAGTGCATGTCAACCCTGAAGCTGACCTGACTGAAGCATTTTTCACAGTTTCAGTGTTGCCACACTGGAGCTGCAGAATGGGGGAGATTTGAGAATGAAGGGATTCTGTAGCCAAAACATTCTCATATCTGGTAGGAGAAAGGCATAGTGATGCTATGCAGTTGTCAGACCACACCGTGATTGGACCATGTGACTGATTGTTTTGAGAAAGACAAAAAAAAAGGTTTACTTTTAATTAGGTGAAAACCACAGGAGTCTTTAGAGTCAGTTTTCACCAGATCTGTGCCAATATGATATTTCCAATAAAGCTATTATTTGAGGAATTCACCTGCCTTGGAGTTTTGCTTGCTATGGGATTATTATTTGGAACCCTGACAGCGCATCCCCAGGTGGAGGATTGGGGACCCCTACCCAGTGTGCCTTTATGCTGTAATGGCAGGTTGGAGGGAATCAAATACCTCCCATGGACTAACAGGCCTGGTGAGTAACAGCTGGCTCATCAGTATTAACTGAAGGTGGAGGCCATATTGGTGAGAACGGCTTCTGAAGAACAGCACATGGTGTGGTGGCAGCCACTTGAACAGCACATGCACAGTGGTGTAGAAAGCAAAGGGAAGACTACTACATTATATATTTCCCAGGAAAATCATGATAATGGACTTCCGGTTGTTCTTCTGTTGTGTCGGAGCGGAATCTGAAATCATGCACAGTTTCTCTCTGTGCTCGCTTGTTGGAGGGTCCTGATTGGGATTGGAATGACCCTGGAGGGGTGGTGAAGAAAGGGGGGAGGGTTGAGGGGAGCCATATCTCCCCTCCCTGACAAGATAAACCCCCTCTAAAGATGTTGCAGTGGTGGTCTAAAATAGCCACCATGAAGATGAGAGGCAGTCCGGGAAACTAAGATTGTGCTGGAGCGGTGAAGTTGTGAATGATGTGTGAACCAGGCAATATACATCAACATTAAGGTACCCCGGAATTAAGAAATAAAGAACTGTTTTTGATGAAAGTGTGTAAAAGTGGCGACCAGAGTGAAAAGAAAATTTGAATTTATGAAATTGGCTTTGAACATTGAAATGAATTAATTTGGAGGTGGAAAATTTAGAGGAAAATATCTGATTACAAAAGGCTTGGAAATTAAACTGGATGATTATTGGACTTTTGGCATTAAATAGACTTTTAGTGTATGTCTAGTTTAATGAAAAGAGGTGACATGATAGCAGTATTCCAATATCTAATGGGCTGCCACAAAGAGGAGGTGGTCAGCCTATTCCTCAAAGAACCTGAAGGCAGAATAAGAAGCAATGGATGGAAACTAATGAAGGAGAAAGCCAACCTAGAACTAGGGAGAAATTTCCTGACAGTTAGATCAATTACTCAGTGGAATGACTTGCCTCTAGAGCAGTGGTGGCTAACCTTTTTGGGCTCCTGTGCCAAAAATTGTGCACATGCTCGTGTGTGCATGCTCATGTGCCAGCACCCAGAAGGCAATGTGTGCAATCCCCCTGCCACCGCCCCCTTACCTGCACTGCGCCTCACAGTTGATTTTTAGCTGGTTTGAGGCAGGGATGGGATCCGACCAGTATAACTACTGGTTCTGTTGCTCTGCATCGCGTGTGCATGCGTGAGTCAAACGAGTGCAATTTACGACCTTCTGAGCTGCCCGGACAGCTGAGCAGCACTGTGTGAGGGTGTGCAGCGGTTGGAAAAGCCCTTTTTTCCTGCTTTTTCAACTGCAGCTGTGCCGCACAAAGCAGCTGATGTTGAAAAAGCAGGAAATAAAGGACAGGTAAGAGCCTGGGCGGGCAGGTGGGCCAAAACAGCAGCAGACACAGAACCGGCCCTATGTCTGCTGCTGTTCAGAGCAACTGGTTCTACAGAGGTGGACAGAACCGGTAGAATCCTATCCCTGGTTTGAGGCCATTTTTGGCCTCCCAGAGGCTTGAAAAAAGCCTCTGCAAGCTTTGCAAGCTGAATAATAGGCCCCTTTCGTCACTTCTGGTATTATAGTAAGTGACTAAATGGGCCTATTATTCGACCTGCAAAGCCCTCAGAGGCTTTTTTCAAGCCTCTGGGAGGCCAAAAAGGCCTCAAACCAGCCAAAAAATCAGCTGTGAAGCTTGTGCATGAGTGGTGAGGTAAGTTTGCCTGAGGCTCGCATTCTGGTACAAATGGCTCTGCGTGCCATCTGTGGCACACGTGCCATAGGTTTGCCATCACGGCTCTAGAGCAAAGGTCTTCAAACTTGGCAAGTTTAAGACTTGTGGACTTCAACTCCCAGAATTCCTGAGCTAACATGACTGGAGGAGGAATTCTGGGAGTTGAAGTCCACAAGTCCCAAAGCTGTCGAGTTTGAAGACCCTGCTCTAGAAGTTGTGGGAGCTCTAAAAGTGGAGGATTTTAAGAAGAAATTGTACAACCACTTGTCTGAAATGGTATAGGGTTTCATGCTTGAGCAAGGGATTGAACTAGAAGACTTCCAAAGTGCCTTCCAACTCTGTTATTCTGTTATTCTGTTAAATTCTGTAATTCTGCCTAGCTCTCCCACCTTAGTCATCTACAGTTGCCAAGTCCACCTGAACTCAGAGAAGTCACAGTTTTTGCCACAGTTCCAAAAAGGTGAAGAGGAAAAAAGTGCAACCAGCTTAATAGTTACCAGTTGAAATATACCTTTAAAGCAAGATTTATTCATTCATACCTCCTCATTTCTGTATTTTCCCAACCAATAAACTGGTTCACCAGGGAAACCTATAAATTTACCCTTAAAGAAAGCAACGTAGAAACATGAAGAATAATAGTTGACAAATTTAAATAAAAACATTTTCGTAGTTAGGCTATTTTCATAATCAGTCTGTGTCCTTGGTAATTCTGCAGTTTAAAAGCAAAGGAGAGAGATATTGTTAATCCAAGAGCAATTTTGGGGCAAAAATATTGTGTTATATATAGCTTAAATAACATTATTTGGGCTATTCAAACATATAACTGTTATTATTAACTATATTTTTACTATGTTACTACCTGTTCTTCTTTTATCATGTGATCAACTGATGTTATACATGTGTATTTGTCAACTTGCGAAGCATCCCTGACCTGCTCTTGAATTGCTGTAGGCAAGGCGGATGGGGAATCAAACCTCTCAGCTGCATCAAAGAACTTGACCTCACCCCTTTCCTAAGAGGTCTGTAGGGGGCGTGCATAAGCGCACCAACGTGCCTACCGTCCCTGTCCTATTGTTTTTCTTATTCTTTTATTTTTCTTATATGTACCCATTTCATGTATTCACAACTATGTATGCACTTATACTTATTATCTTGTAAACAATTGGCAAATCAAATAAATAAATAAATAAATAAATAAACTTGCATTTCAGTCAAAACAAAGCACATTCCAGCTGGCAACATCAAGGTCATCTGCATGGAAACCCACAGTGACCGGAGGGAGTGACTTTTACAACCCACGAAATTGCTTCATTGGGGAAGGTGACTGATGACACATCTTGGGGGGAAATGTGCGAATTAAGTGGGGTCAGAGTTGGCTTGACTTGATCCATGCCAACATGAAGCTCCTAATAAATAACTGGATTTCTTTTGAAGCTTGGCCTGAGGCTCATGAGGTTCGGTCAGAACCCTGATGGCGTTCTGGCTAGCATCGTTTAGCATAGGCATTCTACTAAGAGCCATGGTGGCACATGCGGAACTGCATGCTAACTCCACCCACAACCAGAAGTTTGATCCTGACTGGCTGAGAGTGACTCAACCTTCCATCCTCTTGAGATTGGTAAAATGAGGACTCAGACTGTTGGGAGTAATATGGGGGTAATATGCTGACTCTGTAAACCACTTAGAGCAGGGCTGTCAAACTCGATTGTTTGACCTCGGGTGGGTGTGGGCGTGCCAGGGTCGGCGTGGCCATCTCAACATCACTCGTGTCGGTGGTATCTGTGGTGGCCTGAGTGCTCTGCCAGCAAAACTATGCAACCCTCCTGAGCTCCGTTTGCTGGCAGAGGGTTGTAGGAGGCCATTGCAGCTGAAAATGGATTTCTCTGGCAGAGGCACTGCAGGCCTGTCCTTTGCTGTTCCCAGGGCGGCCCCATAGGCCAGATCTGAGCACCCTGTGGGCCTCATCCAGCCTGTAGGCCTTGAATTTGACACCCCTGACTTAGAGAGTGCTATAAAGCCCTATGAAGTGGTATATAAGTCTAAGTGCTATTGCTATTGATAACTGTGCACACTTCAAAGATTCCAAAGAAGACTTTTAAATCGGGCACAAAGATGAAGACAGCACACTCAGATATTCACAAAAGCAACTCAACCTTTTTTAGATTTCTTCATTTGCCTGGAAAATATTGCTGCTGCTTTAAGGAATTTACTTTTCAATGTTGGAAGCTATTTTTGACAGGTTACTGGTATTGCTTAATACATTTACTCTTGATATTGTATTAAATGTTATTATAACCTTACCAAAGTCAGTAATCATGATTGCTACTTTCTCATAGATAATGTTCAGAATCATAATAATGATGAAGTTGAGCACTGAAGCAGATACTGAAGTTGCTAATTGTGGAGTCAGGTACTTTTGTATTGTGTTTGCTCCATTGATGTGTCTTGGCAATGTTGCAGAAAATACTAGGAAAACTGAAAGTCTGTAAACAATTATACCAACAACAGATGCAAGAATGAGCAGAATCTAAAAGGAAAAGACATAAGATACATTCTTACTTTCTTACATACTTTCCTAAACATAACAACTACCTCAATAAGCATGCCCATTTTTAAAAATTTCATTAAGAGACTCCCAATTAAATTCTAGAAGAAATTATATTTCTCTCTAGAATTCACTTCCTAAACTGCAAGAAAAAAAATCATTTTAGTACCCTGAACCTATTGTTTTTAGCTTAGTGAGGACTACATTATAGAAACACAAAATTATTTCCCATCCATTGAACACTATGAATCATTGGGTGTAGGTGGCATCATGTCACCACAGACTTATCCTAATCTATTAAACAACAGCCAAAAGTTACCCCAGGAAATGACAACCTGAAAAATAACCATTGTATATGCTCTATTCTCTGTGCTCCAAAATTTGTCTTCCTACAGAGGTTGGGGATGCTCCAACAATGAAGGTTGTTAAGAAGAGATTAAGAAGAGATTAGATACCTATTTGTCTGAAATGATATAGGGTTTCTGCTTGAGCAGGGGATTGGATTGGAAGATTTCTAATCCGAGGTTCCTTACAACTCTCTTATTCTATTATTGTGTTATGCTGTTACCCTTTTTTCTATTTTTTTTCTTTTTGAAAGTCATTTTTCAACTAAGACTCCCCCTCCCCCATTTGAAGCTGTTTTCTTGGGCATTCCACAATATTTTTCATGCTCAGCTTACATTATCTTACTTTTTAATTGAAGCAGAAATATGGAAGATTAAAAACTATTTAACTGAAATGAACAGGCAGAAAAGAGGTATTAATCCGTAACAAGATACTCTGTGTGCCTTCAAGTCAATGATTCCTGCCATCTGCCTGGAAAGGTCTTTGAAGTTTTTTCTTGGCAAGATTTTTGAAAGTGGCTTAAAACAGTTTAGCATTTTTTGATACTGAACCATACAAATTGAGCAACAAATAAATGAGAGAAGGAAATGGAGAAAAAAAGGAATATGATTTAGCTTTAAAATCATTCACTTTGCATTCACTGCATGCAATAATGAGCTTAATAATTTTTTAAAAAAAATATTGAAGAAAACACTAAAGTTTAAAACAGAGACTTCTAAGTACAATATATTTTTCCTGAGAACACATTGGAAGAGCAAATAACTTTTTTTGCAAAAGCATAACATCTGTTTATTCACTTACAAACACAAACACAACTAAATCAGCTAATCCAAAGATTGCTGTACTGTATTTCTAAAGTATCAACTGTCAGTTGGAATTGACTTTCCTTTTTCTGTTATTATGAGGTGAAAACTGAGTATTTTGCACCAAAGACGTAGCATTATGTTTAAATCCAGGTGATTGCATTATGTAAATAGCAGAACATGCTCTTTATTGTACATATGTGATATGTTTAACTTCATAAAATCTTTTCCCGTCATGTGTCTTATGGCCCATCTTATGCATAAAATTAAGCTAAAAACTCTGATGTACAACTGTAGTGTATATTAGAGATGGAGACCCTTTGAGAACTCTATGCAACAAAGTGACAATAAAGTTATTGTAAGCCTAAGTGTATCAAGAGGAAGAAAGAAATAAGAAATAAGAACAAAATGAAAAGAAAATAATAAGAAAAACAAAAACAAAAGGAAACAGAGGTCCAACAAAAAGGTACCAGACTGCCAGTAAGGGAAAAAGAGACAAACTGTGCAGGTATATGTATGGGCATTTAAGTATGCTTATATGTACATATATGAATATGTATATGTATGTGTGTTAGGCGTATGCCTTTTGGTATATTCAGGTAGTCCTTGACTTACAACAGTTCATTTAATGACCATTTGAAGTTACAATGGCACTGAAAAAACCCACTTATGATCACTGCAGCATCACATGAATAAAATTTGGATGCTTGACAACTGACTCATATTCATGACAGTTGCAGTGTCTGAGAGTCATGTGATATCCTTTTGTGACCTTCTGACAAGCAAAGTCAATGGGGAGATCAGATTCACTTAACAACCATGTTACTAATTTAACAACTGTGGCAAGAAAAGTTGTAAAATGGGGCAAAACTCACTTAACAAATTTCTCATTTAACAACATAAATTTTGGGCTCAATTGTCATAAGTTGAGGAATGTGTGTGTGTGTGTGTGTGTGTGTACACATGTAATCCTCAACTTATAACAATTGATACACTTAGATACACACACACACATATACGATACTAGATTGTTTATACTACAGTAGATTGTTTATGTTGGCCTTCTACATGGAGTGCTGTGTTCCAAAGCAAATCTACTCCAATCTGTAAAAAGAAGCAATTATACCATTGCAGTAATTACCATTTAAATACAGATCACATATTTTTTGCCCTTTCAAGGAACTGTCATAGCAGAAATTAATGCTTTCTAAATAGTATGAACCAAATAATTTTACCCAGAATAAGACAGCACTTGTACAGAAGATGATCCGTACATACTTTCCACAGGTTGTATAAGGAACATGCTCTTCTTGCTGTATAAACAAAGTCAATTGAAACAGGATTATTAGGATATGTATGTAAGAACATGTAATTGTTCTTTCATTCTAGTTTATTTCTAAACTAAAAATTTCAACCCTTCTAGTTGTTTCTTCTTTGTATCTCATTAATTGATGGAAACAGTTTTTATTAACAGCAATTTTTTATTTCCAAACATTTATTTCATTTATACCTTAATTTATTAATTTTTTTATTAAAATATAATAGCAAATATAATTTTTGAAGAATTATTTTTCATATACAACTCCAGCAATTAAACAATAAGAAAAATGCAATGTGCTAATACCCTTTATTTTGGCATACACCATCATTAGCAAATGAAATTGAATCGGGTGGGATCCTATCGGTTCAGTCTGGTTCTATAGAACCAGTAGCTCTGAAGAGTAGCTGACACTGAACTGGTTCGCTGGGATGAGGTTTTGGTCTGTTGTTTGGCCCTCCTGCCCGCCTGGGCTCTAGGCTATCCTTTAGTGGCTGCGTTTTCCTCCTCAGCTGCTTTGCGCAACACAGCTGTGTGCCGCTTGTCAGTTGGAGAAGGTAAATGCTTCCCGGAACCGGTAGCATGCACATGCGTGCAGCGCATGTTTGACGCGCATGTGTGTGCTCCCTGAACCCTGTTATGCTGGTCAGATCCTACCCATGAATTGAAAACAATAATAATTTGCATATGACAGATACCCAAAATGATATTTGTGTTCAGGATATTTTTGCTATAATTAAGAAATCAAGAAAAACAAAAAGTTTTTATAGCTTTAACAGAGAAAGAGAGAAAGAGAAGAAAAAGGAGAAATTGAGTTGATACATTTTACCTAAGTTTTTAAAGCTGGAGATTGAAATACAGGTAGTCCTTAATTAGCAACTGCCCCATTGAGCAACCATTTGCAATTACCATCAACCAATTGATGGTAATAAACAATAGTAAAAATAATTTATAGCCAATACGTGCACTTATGCCCAAGTTTCTGCACCTGAAAACCAAATCAGAATGAGAGTAAACTGGCGTTGCTGCAAGGGAGATATTAATCTAAATGAAAGAGCAGCAATTAGAGATCTCCATGGTCTCTCTGCCTCTTTCCCTCCTATGTGATTTACTTAGTAAAAGTCAGAAGAGCCCATTTTTATTTCAAATATCATCACCCCTACTGTGTATTCTGTAGTCAAAGCAGGATACCATACCCATAGTAGCAGTGTTACCATGGGAACTTTGCCACCAAAAGCCTATGGCCAAGGAAAACCCCAAACTTGGCATCTGAAAGAAGTTTATTGCTATGCAGCCTTGCGTAGCCATGTGCCACTTTAACTCATATAGATAAAAAAATGTAAACGGCACACAGTTCATACAAGAAGCAAGTGGCCTTCGGTTCCATTGCCCATGTAATTTTAAAGATCATTTTAGACAAGTCAATCTAAAGACCACACACCTGCTGCCCCTTTAATTGACACCTTTACATTGCAGATCAATTGACAAAGAGATGCTATTTCTATCACCACCATTTACCTGTTTACATAGGTAAAAGAGAAACAATGTCATCATCCACTAGACTAGACTGTGGTAGGAGTCAAGAGAAGAAGTTTTCTAAGCTGCCTTTTGCTCAGCATTATTGAAACTTAATAATCCCTCTGTTGCAATGTTTGTATATTGTATGACTATACACTTGCAGCCATGGTAATTAGAAAAGAAGAACTGAGTGAACTATCTTTTTTAATTAAAATGTTTAAAACTGTAAATACAATTACCTGTGTAATTTCATTCACTATTACATGGTGGCATTTTGCCTCATACTCTGGACGTATTTGTTCCTCTTGCTCTAAAAACTCAACCGTGTCCCATTTATATTCTAATTCAGCCTGGCGTCGTTTCCAAAACTCCAAAAACAAGCTAACTAATCAAAGAATAAGTCAAGAAAAACAATCAGTACATATTGTATGAGTGAAAGTCAAATTGTTGCCACTTGGAACAGTTCCATGCCATTTTATGTACTTCTTCCCACTCTTTTTTTAAAAAAAGATTTTTTAAAAACATGTTCAGTTACATCTTCCCTAGCTTGTGAACTCAATTTCTTGTAGCTTATTTTTTGAAGAGAGAAAGATGAACTAGCAATTTGATTGCAACAAGGCTTTTTCTATCAAGGATATATTGCATCTGGATTGAGGCAATTCCAGAATGGAATAGCTGGGGAATTTTCAGAGTTGAAGTCTTAACAAGGTTGGACATCTTGTTCTAGGCATATTCCCTTTTTCATAGGAAGAGTTGTAAGTTCAGGGAAAAGATTGTTACAGGATTCAGATCTGTTTTCTTCCCTCTCTTTTCAGGAGTGCCAAGGAGAGCTAACCAGGGAAATTGAGAAGCTTTTAGGCTGATTAATTTCTATGTACACAGCTGTGCAGGAGAATGCTCCTAGTTTTCCTTTTGCATGCCAAGTCCTTAGGCTGATTTGCTGACATTTGTCCATTGTACAAATTCAAATATTATACCAATTCTGCAATAATGATTGAGGTGTCTCATAAACATAAATGACACCTTGTCCCATTTTATTGAATTAATCACCTCAGTATGCAAAACAAAAAAGTTAGCTTACCCCAAATCCCCATAAACACTGCAAACACTAATGTGCCAAAGCTGTCAAATATACAGAGTTTCTGAAAAACATGAAGGGAAAATGGCTTAATATATAATACAGGATTCTTTAACACTAGCTCTTCTGCTGTCATTGAAGATTTTATCATTTGGTTGTCATGTGCATATATTTTTATTACATGTTATTACATTATGCATTCAATCATTGCTTCACTGCACTATATACACAGTGATTGACAATGGTCTTAATTACGGAAATGGTTGAATCTCCTCCTGGGGCCCCAGCTGATAGCTGACAGCCCTGCCCATTTGTTTGCTTGAGGAAAATATGTATGCCAGGTAGCCTAAAAGGGTGTGCTGTGCTGTTTGTTGATGTATATGCAATTGTATCAAAAGATAACATGAATCAATAAAAATAATGCCACAGATCAGCCTTTCTAACTGTTGCATTCTTCTCATGCAAACAGCTCAGGGGTGGGATCTGACTGGTGTAACTACCAGTTCGGTGATTTACGTTTTGCACGTGCATGTGCAACATTATCAGCTTGCTGCCTGGATAGCTGAGCAGCGCTGTGCGCAGGTGCGCAACGTTTGAAAAAGCACTTTTTTCTGCTTTTTCAACTGCAGCTGTGCTGCACAAAGCAGCTGAGATTGAAAAAGCAAGAAATAAAGGTCAGGTAAGAGCCGGGGCGGGTGGGTGGACCAAAACAGCAGCAACAACAGCTGCTCTTCAGAGATACCGGCTCTGCAGAGCTGGACAGAACTGATAGAATCCCACCCCTGAAACAGATGGTCTCCTAGTAGAATATAAATTATATAATAAGCTTATCATATGGAAAGATGGTTTTTGTGGATTTCACTATTTTAATCTGCCAATTTCTGGTGTAACTTTTTTGTATGATAAAATCATAATGTTGTAATATGACCCTTTAAAGTTTAAAAGAAGAAAAGGATTATTATGTTCCTTGAGAACAGACCCACAATATTTGTCAACTGTATTGTGAGTAGGAATGTCAATGTAAACTTTTCAAACTGGAAAACCCAACTTTCCTTAGATACCAGTATCCATTCAACCCTGGAATTATTAGTTGATTGACACCAATCATTCTCTCACATCAAATAACTTTGCAGGATTGGTGTGAGGATAAAATGGGGAGATCCCCATCTTAGTGTCTTGGAGGTAAAATGAAACCCAAATAATCTTTTTATAACTCCAATCATAAAAATCAGACTTATATATTTGAGCAAATGACAAAAAAAAAGAAAATGTGCTAAAGAAAAATGATTTGCAAAAATATGTATGTTATGAAGATGCACTAAAATACTTCTATTCAGGAAAAATACATATAAAATATTAGAATTTAATACTATTTCCTACTCTTTTTAAAATTGCAAACTTATATTCAATGCCTACAGCAAATTTAGGATTGGGAAATGAGAAATTGAATGAAATTAAGTTGACATTTCCCTTACAAGAGGAGTGTTTGCTTTATTAAGATGATTTCATGAAGCCCAGTCTGTTCAGCTATACACAGATAACATAATCAGAGTTGGAAGGGACCTTGTAGGTCATCTAGTCTAGGAGTCTCCAACCTTGGCCACTTTAAGACTTGTGGACTTCAACACCCAGAGTTCTGGAAGTTGAAGTCCACAAATCTTAAAGTGGCCAAGGTTGGAGATCCCTGATCTAGTCCAACCCCCCCACCCAAACGGGAGACCCTACACCATTTCTAACAAATGGCAGTTCAATCTCTCATTCCAATTCTCAAGTAATGACCCTCCACAACTTCCAAGGGCAAGCTGTTCCATTGGTTGATTGTTCTCACTGTCAGAAAGTTTCTCCTTATTTCCAGGTTAAATCTGTTCTTATTCAGTTTCCATCCATTATTCCTTGTCTGGACTACAGGTGCATTACAGCTTGACCCCTTCCTCTCTGTGGCAGCCCCTCAAATATTGGAACACTGCTATCATGTCTTCCCCGGTCCTTCTCTTCACTAGAGTAGCCATGCCCAGTTCCTGTAACCGTTCTTCATATGTTTTAGTCTCCAGTCCCCTAATCATCCTTGTTGCTTTTCTCTGTACTTTTACTAGAGTCTCAACATCTTTTTTATAATGTCGTGTCCAAAACTGGATGCAGTACTCTAGGCGTGGTCTTACTAAGTCTTTATAGAGTGGTATTAGTACCTCACTTGATCTCAGTTGCATCCCTCTGTTAATGCAACTTAGGATTGCCTCAGCTTTTTTGGCTGCTGCTGCATACTGCTGGCTCATATTTAGCTGTTTGTCCACTAAGACTCCAAGATTCCTCTCACAATTACTACTATTGAGCCTGGTTTCATCCAGTCTATATGTGTACTTTTGGTTTTTCTTGCCTAAGTATAAGACTTTACTTTTCTCTACACTGATTTTCATTTTGTTAGATACGGCCCAGTGTTCTAGTCTGTCAAGATCCATCTTAATCTTGAGCGTATCTTCTTGGGTGTTAGCTATTCCTGCCAGCTTAGTATCATCTGCAAATTTGGTAAGTTCCCTTTCTATTCTCTCATCTAAGTCGTTAATGAAGATATTGAGATATTCAATATCTTCATTAACGACTTAGATGAGGGTGTACTGGGCCTAAAACAGAACCTTGTGGCACCCCACTGTTTACTTCCTTCCATGTAGACTTAGACCCATTCAGGACTACTCATTGAGTACGGTTTGTGAGCCAGTTGCGAGTCCATCTAGTGGTGGTGCTATCTATTCCACTTTTTGCTAGCTTACCAAGAAGTAGGTTGTGGTCTATTTTATCGAATGCTTTGTTGGAATCTGAATATATTATGTCCACAGAATTTTGCTGGTCTACTAATTTAGTCATTATGTTGAAGAATGAAATAAGATTGGTTTGGCACAATCTCTTTTTAACAAACCTCTGCTGACTGCTATTATTTTACTTGTTTCTAGATGTTGGCAGATCTCTATTAAATGCTTGGTTTTGTTCGACAGCAAGATTGATATTCTTACCTCCACAAACATCTATGTTACATGCACTGGTATCCTTATTAATTTTAGATTGCTGGGGACAGAAATGTTCTGTATCCATTAATTCTCTGTCCCCACTGTTCAGTTTAAATGTTTATCCAGAAAATATGTGAATTTAATGCCAAGTAACCCAGTCCCTTTCTTTGATGGATGCAAACCATCTCTTTTGTATAGTTTTTCATTGGACCAGCTGCAGACATCATGACTAATAAAACCAAAGCCTTCCCTTTTACACCACTCCTTTAGCCACACATTAAACTCTGCTATATGTTGGCCTTTCCGTTTTTCTTCCTTGTATACTGGTAGAACCTCTGAAAAGATAAGCCTACAGACCATACTACTAAGTTCATACCCCAAGCTCTGGAAGTCTTTCTGCACAGAAAGTACATCTTTTTGGGACAGATCATTGTGTATAGAAGCTTACTTCACTTGTACATTTACAGAATCTCTCAGGTGGTTATGACTTCTATTTGGATTAATTTTTTTAAAAAACTATGTACTAAGGGTTGTGCTGATTAGTTACACTTCTTATGTTTATTACTTATCTCATATTCTTCCTTCTCCACATACTTATGGTTTATTTCAAAACAGCATTTTATGTCACAGTAATATTTTTTTAATGCTGAAGGAAAAATACCTTGGAAGAGTCACATGTGATGTTGAGATTCCAGTATGTGCATTCTTCATCACATTGTGGACACATAATAATCTTACCTCCTATGTTTGGATCACATACTTCTTGACTGAAAGAATGAATAAATCCATCTTACACATTATGAAACTCAATGGATGGACTGCTAAATTCATAGTTTTCATTGATCACTACTGTTCTGATCATCTTCCACTTAATAAGTACTGTGGTCCTACCATTGTAGTTACAGTCCCCTTTTTCGATATGCAAAATACAAGCAAAATATGTGATAAGTGAGTAGCATTGATGATGAGGTCTTTCCCCACCCATAATTTTCTTTTTGTGAATCATCTGTTCAAGAAGTCTCTTCCAATTCAGTTCAATGATGGTTCGCCTTGAACTGTGCACTAGAAAAACATAATTTCGATAGCTTTTACACAGCTGTCCTAGGACCTCTTGCCAAAAATAATTCCATTTATTTTGATGTTCCTGATATTCCTTTATTCTGTTTTGTTATCTTCCTGATATTATTTAATTTTATTTATTTTTAATCACATGGTTTATTCATTCACAGCAGAATGCTTTCTAATTTTAATTAGGAATTGATATTTCTGTATATTCTTCTGGCAAACACAAGATAAAATGCTTAATATCTCAAAATGATATTGATAAATATAATGACACAAAATGTTCTGAGGAATAGAGAAGTTTAGTACATTTGTCATAGATGGTATTTCCCCCCCAGAATGTATATTATCATTCAGTGCAGATTCCTCATTCTCAGCATATTTTAGTAGTTTTTCACTGAATAAATAGTAAAAAGATACCATATACCTTTAAATTTTTAAAAGAACACCTAAAACTGAAATAATAAATTGACTTAGATTAAGATAGCATAAATATTGAGTGATACAATCTTATGCATGGCTACTCAGGCACAACCAATAAAAATCTGGTTGTCCAGGTTCCAGTTTGATGTCTCAGCAAGATCGGACATGAGGAGTGGGGCTCCATGAACTCATGCCAAATTCTCCTCATTGGAGGGCCCCCCAAGGGGCTAAAGTCACTCTGTAGGGGTGATGAAGAAAGAAGGGGGAACCCTCAGGTTGTGCAGAGTGGCAGCTCTCCAGCTAGACCCAGGGATTACCTCCCATCCAACGACAAAGAGGAGAGGCAGCCATTATTACTGCCATGAAGCTGGGGCAGCTGAAGAAACAAAGAATGTGCTGAAGTAGTGTAGATGAACAGTGATTGGAAATAGGTGAGGTTATTCTTTTTTTACCTAGAGCCTAACCCCCCCAAAAATACACCCTAGGAAAGAGACTTTGAAATGCTTGTCAAAGTGGTGAATAATTACAGAGAGAAAAATTACAGACCTGAAAGAAAAGGAAATAAAGGAAAAATGCAAAATCTTTAAAATATAGAGAATTGGATTTTTAAACTTTATTGGCAATATTTTGGTAAGGCATTTTAAAATGCTGGAATCGTTTGTCTCTATATTTGCAAAAATCTGAAATAAATATTTGTCAGATTTTGTGCAACATTGAAATTTAAGCTGAAGGCACCACCTACTGGTGAATGGAATATATATCAAATTCCTACAACCTTACGAAAGTACTGATAAGATAAAGGGGAAATAAATAACACCTGGTAGCTGTGCTACCTACTGTTCTATATTTGCTTACTCCATGGCTATTGGAGTTTTAACTGTGAGATTATGGAAGACATCTAAAGAAAGTGACTTTTAAATGCCAGGATCTATGAACTTACAGAGTGAACTTAAGGAGATATTTGGAAATCTTCCTGGATTATCTAAATGGAACTACTTGAGTAACTGTGGGACACAAAGAACTATAACTATTGCATTCCCCTGAGGAGCAATGCCGGGATTGAGCAAACAGTTCCTAAGATGGCTTTCTGAGGTCATAGACAATTGAGACTTTGGGGCAGTGACAGACTACTGACAGTCTATTGAGCAATATTTGGACCTACCAAAATAAGACAAGATGTTTCATCAGGGGGAGATGAGTGGATTTCAAAAGAAATGGTGTTAATGCTAAAAAGTACCTATGATATGTTGATAAAGAACCACAGGGAGATAAAAGACTTAATGCATGACATTATGGGGAAATCAGAAAATGTCCAACAGGGGATAACGAATAAAGATAATAAAACACAGGAAATAGAGAAGATAATAGAAAGTCCAGAAAAAAAGATAGAACAGATAAATCAACACATAAAAGAAGAGAAGAAAGAGAAGGCAATAAAGACTTATGAAGCAAATCAGGCACAATATATATTAAGAGATCAAAAAATGGAATTGGATAAAAAGAAATATATTTTTGAAGAGAAGATGGGAGCTTAGGCAGATCCTCTGTAGGTATGGCAGCAAAAGATAGTAGAGATAGAAGAAATATTTGGGTTAAATAGGAAATATGTAGACAAAGACCCAAGGGAGGAGTTTGGGAGGCAAGTCAAAAAACGAATAAGAATTGAAATACTAAAGTGAACAAGAGATGATAGTTAGAATAATATAAGATTGTTTAATATAAGATTGGCTTTATTGAGAGCTAGAATAGAGGTAGAAACAAAATCAAGGGGGAATATTATTATACTTATTTTTATATAATATATTAAAAGTAATACAGTAACTAGTTGAAAAGATTAGATGTTGAAAGATGGTATCACTATGTACATTTAAATAATATTGTGATTGTTATTGAAATGGCACACAAAACACTGAACAACTAAACAATAAAGGAACACACTCCAATACAAATATGTATAACACCATAATTACATAAATATGATTAATGTAACATATATTAATATTATTATTTGTATTTAAATTAAAGATACCCTGATGCCTCACTGTTCATATAATGATATTGATGCATATTCAAAAATAAAAAAACATTACAAAAAAAACCCAACAAATCTGCTTGTCCAGATCACCTAGCTAAAAGTGATTAGAGTAGGATTAAAAATCTGTAGATATGAGGGAGGGGATAGTTTTGTTGAAAGTCTGTAGTGATGTCCCTGATACGTTGGCCAAAATTCTACAAGTCTCTTCCCTGTCTCTGCTGAGGTTACCTCTTCAAATGGGGAATTCCAGTGGCAAAGAAAGGGCAGTATCTCTCTTCTTCCGAAATCCTATTTTCCCCATTAAGCCCTAATTTAAAATTCCCTGTAGATACTTTACACAATTTCATTCCTATGGAAATCAATTCCAAGATCCATCAAAGAAGAAAAGAGAAGATGCTTCTGCTATATCCTTACTGTTTTGACCATGAAATTCAGTATGTATTTATTATTCTCTGAGATGTATATGTAGAATTTGCAGCCTATATGAACTAAAAAGAATAAATTATTATATGAGAATGGTCAGGTCTAATTAGGAGCTAAGATCTTTATGCATGATTATAAATAACACAAGAAACATGAACCATAAGGTTACCTCCAAGTGCAGTTATCCTTTGTGAAATATCCATATAAAAAACATCCAACACCAACTATTGCTGCCAGAAGTAACATCCGGGTATAGAATCCCAGCCAGGCAAAATAGATCCCAATTTTCTCACCGTAATATTTCCTATGGACACAACAACATCCTTTGAATATATAGATGTGTATTTCCTTTATTAATAAAACCAGTTTCTTATATATTTAAGAAGAAAGCATTATAATGCACTCCTGTGCTACACTGATTTCTGTGTTTAAGAATGAGTCCAGGATCACTCAAAAGTAATTAAGGTTATTTTTTTTTAAATAGCAAGGCCTTAATTATTCTAAGTTACAATAACTAAATATGACATTAACAAATATTAAAAGACAATCTCTGTATGGACAAATTGAAAGAAATGATAATTTCCAGAAGGTTATAGAGAGATTTAATGAATGGTGCTGTTGAAAACTAAAGTTTATATTTCCTTTCCTTTCCCTTACGCCTTAACTTCTTTTGCTTACTACATTTTTCTTTTTCTATGTTGTGCATAACATATAGTTCCCCCTAATGGGAATAGCATAATGGGTTGTATGCATGTATGCATTCTCATTAAACAGATGTTAAAATAATGGAAGCTTGCTCAAAAGGAATAGTATCCTAGATGACCAGCTGTTTTCTATCTTGCAATTCTTCTGAATATAATTAAGCTATTTCAAAACTGATTGTGTGACTTTTGTCTTATTTACAGTGGGAGACAAACGTGCCAGGGGTCCCCAACCTCAAGATGAGGCCCACCTCTGGACCTTGAGCCATTCAAAACCAGGCCATGGAAGTGGCAGGTGAATGCATGAATGTGCATGCGCATCCCCACTTGCATAAACGGAGCTATGTGCATGTGCTTTCCTGCTGCTCATGTGGAACCATCCCCCTTTCCCCTCCCCGTCACTGGTCTGCAAAACCAAAAAGGTTGAAGAACTCTGCTCTATGCCATGAGAGAAAGAAAAAAAAATCCTGATAGGGAATCTAAGAGGAAAGAAAGACAAATCAGTCTTTACTACTACATCTTGTTCAATGTTGAATTCATGAGCAACATCAGCATCAGATGATTTTCTTTGTTGTCTGGTTACCTCCAACAAACTTCCAAACTGTTTTATGAATATTTGGGGTCTTTTTGAGTAAAAGTATTTGGCTATAGTAATGGCACTTAGGTTTATATACTAGTTCAGTGATTTACAGCACTCTTTGACTGGTTTATAATGTCAGCATATTGCCCCTAACAGTCTGGGTCCTCATTTTATTGACCTTGGGAAGATGGAAGGCTGAGTCAATCTTGAGCCAGTGAGGATCGAATTCCTGGCTGTGGGTAGCATTATCCTACAATACTGCCTTCTAACCACTGTGCCATTGTGCTCTAGGCTCTACTTTAACTTACAGTATCTCACAGAAGTTAGTTCACCCTCTCACATTTTGTAAATATTTAAGTATATCTTTTCACAACACTTCAGTCACAACACTGAAGAAATGACGCTTGACTACAATGTAAAGTAGTAAGTATACAGCTTGTATAACTGTATATGTGCTGTCCCCTCAAAATAACACAACATGCTGCCATTAATGTCTAAACTGCTGGCAACAAAAGTGAATACACCCCTAAGTGATAATATCCAAATGGTGCCCAAAGTGCTCAATATTTTGTGTGGTCACCATTATTTTCCAGCACTGCCTTAACCCTCTTGGGCACAGAGATCACCAGATCTTAACAGGTTGCCACTGGAGTCCTCTTCCACTCCTCCATGACGATGTCACGGAGCTGGTAGATGTTAGAGACCTTGCACATCTTCACCTTCTGTTTCAGGATGCCTCACAGATGCTATGGAGTTTAGGTGTAAAGACATGCTTGGCCTGTCTATGACCTTTACCCTCAGCTTCTTTAGCAAGGCAGTAGTCATTTTGGAGGTGTGTTTGGGGTCATTATCATGTTGGAATGCTTCCCTGCAACCCAGTCTCCAAAGGGAGGGGATCATGCTCTGCTTCAGTATGTCACAATACCTGTTGGCATTCATGGTTCTCTCAATGAACTGTAGCTCCTCAGTGCTGGCAGCACTCATGCATCCCCAGAACATGACATTCCTACCACCATGCTTGACTGTAGGCAAGACACACTTGTCTTTGTACTCCTCATCTGGTTGCCGCCACACATACTTGACACCATTTGAATCAAATAAGTTTATTTTGGTTTCAGCAGACCACAGAACATGATTCCAGAAAGCCATGTCCTTAGCCTGCTTGTCTGCAGCAAGCTGTTTGTGGGCTTTCTTGTGCATCATCTTTAGAAGAGCTTCCTTCTGGGATGACAACCCTGCAGACCAATTTGATGCAGTGTGTGGCATATGGTATGAACACTGACAGGCTGACTCCCCACCCCTTCAACCTCTGCAGCAATGCTGGAAGCACTCATACATCTATTTCCCAAAGCCAATCTCTGGATATGATGCTGTGCCCAGGCACTCAACTTCCTTGGTCGACCATGTCAAGGCCTATTCTGAATGGAACCTGTCCTGTTAAACTGGTGTATGGTCTTGGCCACTGTGCTACAGCTCAGTTTCAGGGTCTTGGCAATCTTCTTATAGCCTAGGCTATCTTTATGTAGAGCAACAATTGTTTTTTTCAGATCATCAGAGAGTTTATTGCCATGAGGTGCCATGTTGAACTTCCAGTGACTAGTATGAGAGAGTGAGAGCGATGACACCAAATTTAACACACCTGTTCCCATTTCACTCCTGAGACCTTTTAACACTAATGAGTCCCATTACACCAGGGAAGGAAAATGGCTACTTGGGCCCCATTTGGACATTATCACTTAGGGGTGTACTCACTTTTGTTGTCAGTGGTTTAGACATTAATGGTTGTATGTTGCGTTATTTTGAAGGGATAGCACATTTATACTGTTATACAAGCTGTATACTCACTACATTGTAGCCAAGTGTCATTTCTTCAGTGTTGTCACATGAAAATATATACTTAAATATATAAGTGTGTGTGGTTTTCATTTCTTTCCATTCAGTCCCTTGGAAAAGCAATTCTCTATTTAATAAACTGTGATATACGGGAATTACTTGAAATAATAACTCTCACATTTATTTTATCACTGGGATAATCTTTTCACATCACACATTGTGAATTTCAGTCTGGAAGTGCTGTAAGACTCTCATAATTGCAGTTCCAATTGTGAATAATCAGGTACTGTATCCACCACCATGAACTTTATTTTTCCAAGAACTCTTCAAGAACCCAACATTCTTTATTTATGAAGATATAATATGATTCATATGATTTTTTTTCCTGTAACTTATGTTCTATAGTCATAGGCAGTCCTTGCTTAACAACTATCCTGGTTAGTGACCATTTGATGTTATAAATGCTAAAAATATAACTTTAGGACTGCTTCTTCTATTTAGAACTTATACAGCATCCTATAGTCATGCTATTTGCATGTTTCACAAACAGAGTAAATGGAGAATTTGGCATACAATCACATATTGTGATCAAATGATGTCTCTCTTAATCACAGGTCACTTAAGCAAGGGAATTTTGTGATCAAATAGTAGGGGAGGAAGAAGAGAACAGCAGCAAGGAAGAACTGGAATTCAGGAGCCAGGAAGATCAGCCACAAGAGATAAGAGAGATAGAGAAAGAAGGAGAAAGTAAGAAAGGACAGGAACAAAAAGGAGCAGAGGGAAGAGAATGAAGGACACAACCACAAGGGAATACTAGAATAAATAGAAGACAGAAGCCAAACTACTAAGTCAATGGATAAAGAAATTCGGCTAATATTAATAAATATTAATGGGCTAAACTCTCCAGCTAAAAGGAAACAAACACTTAAAAGATTGGTTAAAGAAAAAACAGACATTATCTGCTTACAGGAGGCGCACATAAAAGACCAGCATAGGGATTGTTTAGAATACTCCAGATTAGGGAAGCTATATACTACTCTAGCAAAACATAAACAAAGAAGGCTAGCAGTTTATATAAATGCAAGATTAGAAGTGAAGCTAAAATATGCAGATGAAAATGGAAGGATCCTGTTAATTGAACTACAGACAAAAATTAATGATATTGGTAATAATCTACGCCCCAAATGAGAACCAAAAAGAATTGTATAAAACACTTCATGAAAAAAATGTAGAATTAGAATATGAAAATATATGTGTTGTAGGTGATTATAACGCAGTGGTAGATCCAAAGAAAGACTATGTAGGCAATTTGTCAAAAAAGAAAAGGAAAATATTACCAGCCACATTTTTTGAAATAACACAAGAATTGAATTTGGTTGATCAATGGAGGAGGATAAATCCTAAAGGACGGAAATATACTTTTTATTCAAACCCACATAAATCATGGTCCTGCAAGGATATGGTCTGGATGAATGGAGAATTAGGAAATGAGGTGGACAAGATAGAAATTATGATGAACCCATGGGCCGATCACAATCCATTAACAATAATTTGGAAAGGATATTAAAAAAAATGAGACGATGGACATTAAATCCCCAAATTCTAAAAAAAAAGAATATACTTTAAGGATAAAAAAGGAAATGGAAATGTTATTTAAGGAAAATCAAAATCAACAAACCTCACTTCAGATAGTATGGGACATAGCAAAAGCATATTTCAGGGGTATACAGCAAAAAGAAACAGGGAAAGGAGGCAACAGCTGGAAAAATTAATGACAGAGATTAGAGAATTAGAATATAAGTTACAAAGAGAACCTCAAAATGAAAGAGTGAAAATGATATTTCCCTCATTCCAAATATATAAAAAATTATAGACTGATCTCGCTGCTGAATATATAATGACTGACTATAAAATCTTTACCACAATAATGGCAGAAAGATTGAAGATAGTGCTAAATGAAATAATACATCCAGACCAGAATGTTTTTTTTGCCAGTGAGGCAAATTACAATACAACAATACAATACAAGAATGGTCTTAGACATTTTAGAATATTATGAGGCACATCCTGGGAAACAGGTGGCACTAATCTTCCTGGATGTCCAGAAGGCATTTGACAACCTTAATTGGCAGTTCTTGATTCAACAAACTAAAAGTATGAGATTTGGAATAAAATTTGAAAACATGATTAGTATAATATATGCTATGCAAAAAGCTAGAGTGATAGTAAATGGAGACTGCACTGAAATATTTGGAATTAAAAAAGGAGTATGACAAGGTTGTCCTACATCACTTCTACTTTTTATATTAACGATAGAAGTGCTTCTAACTCAAATAAGGCAAAATGAGGAAATAAAAGGACTAAACATTAAAAATCAGGAATACAAAATGCAAGCATTTGTGGACGATTTAGTATTCTTCATTGAGGAACCTATGGGGACAGGGATAAATTTGATAAGAGAAATAAAAAGATATGGACTAGTGGCAGGACTAAAAATTAATAAAGAAAAAACAAAAATGTTAGTAAAGGATTTAACAGAAAAACTAAAGAAGGGATTAGAAAGAGAACTGGGATTAGAAGTGGAAAAAAAGATTAGATGTTTGGGGACTTGGCTTACAGGATGATGTTCGACCATAAAGGAAGATAATTATAAGAAATTGATGTTACAAATCAAATAAGATTTAGAGAGTTGGAAAAAGTTGCAACTATCGTTGATGGGCAGAATTGCCACAATAAAAATGAATATACTACTAAAATTGTTATATTTATTTCAGACAATCCCCATAAAATTAGATTGAAAATTTTTCGAAGAATTGAATAGAATGGTGCTCAAATTCATATGGATGGGAAAGAAAGCATGAATCAATGCAAAAATATTACAAAATAGTAGAAGCAGAGGTGGCCTAGGACTTCCAAAATGGGAGCTATATTACCAGGTGGTAGTCTTACTCTGGATCAAAGAATGGATAAACTTAGATAATATGACAGTATTAACAGTTGAAGGGCATGACCTTCACACAGGATGGCACACCTTCTTCACACACCTTCTTGTGGGGTAAACGAGTAAGGATACATTCATATTTTTATCACCATCAAGTTAGGGACTCATTAATAACAACATGGAAAAAGTTAAGGAGGAAATACTACATGAAACTACTGGACTGGGTGTCACCGATGGAAGCAGTGATTTACCCAAATACAATGGAGAAGAAAAAGAGGATTAGATATAAGGAATTATTAGATAATCAGGGAAATTTAAAAACAAATGAAGAACTAAAAGAACAGGGTATAATTGTAGACTGGTGGCCGTATTTGCAGATAAGAATGAGGCATAAAAAAGATATAGAGAAATTTGGAATAGAAAGGGAATCCCAACAACTACATCAAATTTTGACTGGTAAAGAAGAAAAATTCTTCTTGAACTATTTGCTCAAAGTAGAAATGGAAGAAGTAGTAGTTAAGGGCCCAATGATTGCATGGGCACAAAATATAGGACATAGTATACAGTTAGAAGATTGGGAAAGAATTTGGATCAGGAACTCCAAATTAACATTGTCAACGGTGTACAAAGAAAACCTACTTAAGATGTTTTATAGATGGCATTTGACACTGGCAAGATTGGCCAAAAATACAGTATATCCGAACATGAAACCAGAATGTTGGAAATGTAAGCGTACAGACGGAACATGTATAACATCACATGTGTTGGCAATGCCCCAAAGCTAAAAAATACTGGGAAAAATTGAGGAAATGGATACAAGAAATTACAGGATATGGCACTGAATTTAAACCAGAAACATTTTTATTGGGGATGATTGAAGGAAATTTAAAGAAACATATCCAATACATCGTACAGCACATAATAACAGCAGCAAGGATTGTTTATGCCCAGAGCTGGAAAGCAGAAGATGTACCTTCTGAGAATATGGTAATAAATAAAATACTTGATTGTGCCGAAATGGATAGGCTTACGGGGAAATTGAAAGGTAAAGAGGAGTCGGAGTTTTATGAGGTATGGGAAATGTTGTATTTATGGTTATAGAAGAGAAATAAGGTTTAATATGGAAAAAAATTGTAAATATATGTAAATGCTTGACACAGTACTATTAAAATGTAAATAGATATGCACTTTGAAAATAAATAAAATAATAATAATAAAGAAAGAACCTCAGGAGAAGTGAGGTCATAAGTCCTTCACAGATGTGCTATCTTACTTAACAATCATCTCTTAGCAATGGGGTTGCTGGGCCTCTTGTAGTCATTAAGCAAGGACTACTTATATATGGATTATCATCACTGAACTTTTAAAAATATTATTTTAAGAATAGTGTATTTTTAAAAGTAATAATACAAATATAAAGTAATGCAAAATATACTTAGACACTAGAGGCCTGAATGGTTCATGCTCTGATGACATTCAGGAAACAATTAAAAAGCTGATAGTTGTCCCAGGCTTTGGAACTAAGTAGAGTTTGAGCTGAGTTTTTGATTTATGTTTTAATTGCAAGTTGGCCAGACTCATTGGCAGTTCAATGGCCTACATACTGAATAAACTATGTAAAGAAACACATCTTTGCTTTTTCTCACATTTGCCTAATGCAATATTATAAATGCTTATTTTCTGTTAAATGATTATTATTCATAGAAAAATAAAATACTCATAAGAAATGGTATAACATTCCTTAATACTTACCTGACAAGGTCTAAGGGTTGCAGTTTGAAAATATTTCGAGGATAGGCCCATTCTCTGTATAGCAATTGTCGTTCATTTGGACAATTAGGATCCTGTGATTGGTAATTGAATCTTGACTATAAACAAAATATTTTCTCATTAATTGATGATCCAAGGCCACAAATTTGTGTTTATTTTAATCAGCTCACATTTAGTCCTACATTCAAGCATGAATTATTATTCTGAAAGTCTGAAATTGCTACCACCTATATGCCACATCAATATATATTTTATCATTATTATGAAGGAAACTAGAATCTCCTTTATTATTTTTAAAATGCTGCTCAAGGGGCAATGGTGGTCGTAATTGCTTTATTTTGTTTCAGTAGCAGATTGAGCTAAGACTTGTTCACACAAGTGAACAAGTCTTAGAGTCACCTATTGGAAAGGCAGTTAAACTAGTTATGTAAAATTGTTGTCAAAATCCAGTCCCCAACGAATCATTTATGTCCTGAACAACTCTGGAGTATTTTTTTTGATTAACTCAGTCATTATTCATCTCATTGTAATTTCTTTTTCATGTATTTTCTCCTGGGAACAAATTTTGGTACATTCTATTTTGTCCAGTGTTAATAAGGACCAAATTTTATTTGCCTGTTGTGTTTTATTATAGTTTTAAAAACTATCAGGATCGCCAACAATTATACCACTGAAGACATGCTTCTGCGAATCTATAGGCAATTGTTATTTGCCACATGAAAGGACAAAATACAGCTCTACAAGACTAGCACTAATGAAGTTGCCTAGTTTGAGGAATGAAATATCTGCAATGAAACAACCAAGCTCAGAGAGCACCAAGGACCCTCATTTCAATCCTGAGCTATAAATGTTCTTCTTTATTGGGACAGATTCCAGAATTAAATGATCAATGCATAAAACTGAAAAATAGATTAAAATATAGTTCAAGAGTTCAATTTCCAAACCACATAAATTTTATAAAATGTAGAAAATAGTCTAAATGCCTTTGTTTGAAACTAGTTGTATTAATATATTATTTTGGAAGATGAAAAGTATTGTTTTTTTCTGAAGTATATTCAGAAGTTTCCTGATTAATTTTCAATTGATGCAATCACTTTTCTCTTCTATACATGCTTCCACATTATTGATTTATGCCTCTGTAGGATACAGCAATTCACAAAAGGGATGTGGGATTCTGCAGACAAACATCCTTCCCAGACTTCTTATCCCAATCCCTTTAAGACACACTGTAATGGGGGTGGGGTGGGGGGTGGGGGGAGAGATCACACTATTATTTAACATTATCCTGAATTTCAGAATTTCTCAATCAAGTCCTGTTTTAAAATTTAAAACTATTTGGATTATAGACTACACTAGTTAAAACTTCCCATATTATGAAACCTTAATTAAACATAGCTTTTAAAACAGTGTTGGCAAACCTTTTGGGCACCAAGTGCCCAAAAGGGAGCATGTGCACAGGGAGCACCGAAAACCGGAAGAGCAGCTCCCAGCGCACGTGGGACCACTGGAAACAGGAAGTACATGTGCGCACTGGGAAGCTGAGCTTCCGTTTTCCAGCACGCACATGCATGCAGCCAGCTGGTCTTCACACACATGCCACCAGAAACCGGAAGACTAGCTGTCCTTCCGGTTTCTGGTGCATGTGTGTGCTGAAGACCATCCTTCCCAGACTTCTTATCCCAATCCCTTTAAGACACTGTAATGGGGGTGGGGTGGGGGGTGGGGGAGAGATCACACTATTATTTAACATTATCCTGAATTTCAGAATTTCTCAATCAAGTCCTGTTTTAAAATTTAAAACTATTTGGATTATAGACTACACTAGTTAAAACTTCCCATATTATGAAACCTTAATTAAACATAGCTTTTAAAAACAGTGTTGGCAGAACCTTTGGGCACCAAGTGCCCAAAAGGGGAGCATGTGCACAGGGGAGCACCGAAAACCGGAAGAGCAGCTCCCAGCGCACGTGGAAACAGGAAGTACATGTGCGCACTGGGAAGCTGAGCTTCCGTTTTCCAGCACGCACATGCATGCAGCCAGCTGGTTTCAACACACAGAAGAAACCGGAAGACTAGGTCCTTCCGATTCTGGTATGTGCTGGCCAGCGCATGCTTCCCAGTGCGCGGATGTAAGCCAGGAGCTGCCCTTCTGGTTTCCAGTGCTCCACTGTCTAAGACCAGCTGGCTGGCATGCATATGCATCACCAGAACCCAGAAGAGCAACAGGCGATGGGTGGCATGCCCGGAGAGATGGCTCTGCATGCTACTTCTGGCACGCGTGTTTTCAAAAGCTAAAAGCTACTCTGCATGACAGAGAGAAGCTACATAATCATTTCAATACAATTTAGTGTCTAAAATTTATACATTCCTTTGTTGTTGTCCATTGTGAAGGTTTTTAGTTGAGCTTGTATAACAGAGTGAATTTGGTATATCTTAAAAAAAGATCACAAGGTTAACATTTTACATGAATATAAGAAAAAGGTAATTCTTTATCAATTAGACTCACATCATGGAGTGGAAAAGCAGCCTTGTAGATTCCAGAGTCCAGAAGTTTATTGATACCAAACATTTTCACATTATTTCTCATAGCATACTCTCCTCGACAAAGAATAAAGTGAACCTGAAATCCCCGCCCCCCAATTTTTTCATTAGCAGGGAATGAATTCAAAACGTGGCAAATATTTATGAGACAATACTTATGAGTACATGTAGTTACTAGGCAAAACGTCTTCCTGCTGTAATTTTCTCTTGGAATTTACCAGTGTTCTTTTTAAATACTTTTCCCCAGTTGCAATTAATTATGGCATAAACAAACCCTGGCAACAACTTTTGTTTGCTATGTCTTCATAATGTTGCCTTCATCTTCTCTTCAGCCTATGAATGAAATAGGCATAAGTCATCAGTTGTTAAAATAGTATTTTCCCATGTATTATGACACTGTTCAAAGATGGCCTCAAGCAGTGCAAAAACTATTAGATTTTCATGGGTGAAAATCAGGTGATAGAAGTGGTATGTAACAGTGGCAAACAGCATTCGCTTTTCTTTAATCTCTATTATGGTAAATCATAGAGCTCAGCAGTAAGGAAAGGTCTTAGTCAGGGGTTAGTAGCTGAACACATGTTTTTTGTACCTTGAATCCTTCCACAGCCCATGTGAACAAATGCTTGACTTTTCAAAAATAGTTTTTAAAGTATATGGTCCTAGTTTCATATGGGCTGCAACATCTATAACTCTTATGGCATGTCTTGCAGACCAAAAGAGTTTGTGAATGTATGATTTTCTGTTTTTTAACACAAACAGCTTTGAAAATGAACTTTTGCATAATAAAATCTGTTGAAAAACCATGACCATACCAAAAACAAAAAAACCATTTGCCGATGTTCATATGTTTAACTTAAGAAAGCTATCCACTGCCATAGCCAAACCTCTAAGCATAATCTTTGAAAAATCTTTCAGGACCAGCTCCTTGCCTAACCTATGGTCACAAGCCACAGTCATCCCCATCTTCAAAAAGGGAGACCCAAGCCTAGTTGAAAATTACAGGCCAATCTCCTTATGCTGCGTCACCTGTAAAGTCATGGAATCAATTATTAACCAATCCATCATCCTCCACTTAGAGACAAACAACCTACTCTCCAATAAACAATTTGGTTTCAGAAAAAAACTATCCTGTAATCTGCAACTCTTACACTGCAAAAACATATGGACGACACAACTCGACCAAGGCAAAGCAATAGACGCAATCTACATAGACTTCTGTAAAGCCTTTGATTCAGTGGTACACGACAAACTACTCCTAAAAATAAAATCCTATGGTATCTCTGGACAACTGAATAACTGGATAGAAGCATTCCTGTCAAACAGACAACAAATGGTCAAAATCGGGAGCGTCCTATCAAATCCAGTACCTGTCAATAGTGGTGTCCCCCAGGGCAGTGTTCTAGGACCAACTCTCTTCATACTCTACATAAACGACCTCTGTGATCATATTAAGAGCAATTGCGTTCTCTTCGCTGATGATGTAAAGCTGTTTAATACCACAGACAATACTGCTACCCTACAAAAAGATCTTGACTATGTATCTGAATGGTCAAACTAATGGCAACTTCAAATCTCAACAAATAAATGCTCTGTCCTACATATTGGCAAAAAAAATCAGAAAATAAAATACAAGCTGAATAGCCAAGATCTTGTTGATGACCCAAGCTCTGTAAAGGACCTTGGAATACTCACCTCTAATGATCTAAGTGCTAGAGCCCACTGCAACTACATAGCCAAAAAGTCATTAAGAGTTGTTAACCTAATCCTACGTAGCTTTTTCTCTGGTAATATCACACTACTAACCAGAGCATACAAAACATTTGCTAGACCAATACTCGAATACAGTTCATCAGTCTGGAACCCTCATTACGTATCTGATATTAACACAATTGAGAAAGTCCAGAAATATTTCACAAGAAGAGTTCTCCACTCTTCTACTCGTTGTAGAATACCTTATGCCACCAGACTTGAAATTCTAGAACTAGAAAACCTTGAATTACGCCGTCTTCGGTCTGACTTAAGCATGATATATAAAATCATACATTGCAATGTCCTACCTGTCAATGAATACTTCAGCTTCAACCATAACAACACAAGAGCACACAATAGATACAAACTCAAAGTAAACCGCACCAAACTTGATTGCAGGAAATACGACTTCAGCAATAGAGTGGTCAATGTCTGGAATACTCTACCCGACTCTGTAGTCTCTTCCCCAAACCCCAAAAACTTTAACCTTAGACTGTCTACTATTGACCTCACCCCTTTCCTAAGAGGTCTGTAGGGGGCGTGCATAAGCGCACCAACGTGCCTACCGTCCCTGTCCTATTGTTTCTCTTATTCTTTTATTTTTCTTATATGTACCCATTTCATGTATTCACAACTATGTATACACTTATACTTATTATCTTGTAAACAATTGGCAAATCAAATAAATAAATAAATAATTTGGCAAAACAAATTATGGTAATAAAAATTGGTAGTACTGACAACATCATATAGAAACCAGCCTTATGCAAATGCTCTTGGTACATATATTTCAATATTATCTATATTTGCTGATATCAATTTGTTCACCAGTTTCAAAGAAGAGTCTTGCTCAGCTCCATCTGGAGATGTTTTGGACTGAAATGGGAACCAATTTGATTCAAATTATTCTTTCTACTAGTTAGTTGTCTAACTAGTCTGCCACTTAATTTTCTGCCACTTAATTTTCCAACATTTGATTATATGCTGCAATGCATTTTTTACATATTGCTTTGATATTCAGAAGAACAAAATAAACATTAGTCTAATATTGCACTTAAAAAATACATCCTTTAATACTAAATTCTACAACTTACTATTCGGCTCCTAGTTGCTGAATTGAAGAACAAGTCCTTGTCCTGAATATAAAAGTCTGAAATACGCTCATTTTCAAATGCAGCAGTAAAAAACTCCTCTTTAGGTTTGATTATATTTTCATCCACATTAAAGAATCTGCTAATCGATGTAAGTGCTGAGTCATGGCTTTTCGTATCATCGGGTTGCAAAGGCAATTTGATGTGCATAATTTCAGCATAACTACACAGCACTTCCCAAGGAGCATGCACCTTTACAAAGGTCAGCTTTTCATCCATGACCTGCAGTAAAAGGATATTGATTATAATATATGGATATTTTAAAAATATCACATCTCAAGAATAATTTTAACATTTCTTGGGAACCACTGAAAGAGCTGATCTTATGACACATAAAATACTTAACTGCCATTTCATAAGCTACACTAATAGGAATTGAGGAGTGAGTTCTGGTGAAATGGATGAATATATATATATATATATATATATAATATATATATATATATATATATATGTATATATGTTTTCTTAAGTTTTCGGTACTCACATGTATGGTGTTCGGCTTGGTTCGGTATTTTCCCACGCATTGTAGTTCTTTTAAAGTTGTAGCAACGTTTCAGCAGAATCTCATCTGCCATCATCAGGCTTCTGTATTGTGTCCGTCTGTGGGTCAGACTTTACAGTGGTTTCAGATTTAAATTTGGGGCAGCCTATTGCTGTGCCAGAATGGTTTTTTCTTCATCCTGATTGGTTGGGAGTCTTGGTCTGTGTTTATTGGTCTCGGAGTTTGCTGTGTTCTGCTTGATGGGTGTCTCTGATATCTTCTGTCTGTTTTTGGCTCTTTTGTATCTTGATTGGCTGGCATTGTGTTACTTTAATGGAGGCCTTTAGTAGCTTGGCCGGGTAAATGGACGCTATCATTAGTTAGGAAGCTGGGTTTCATCTGGGTGCCTGGTTGGGGTGTGTTTGAGCTGGAGGTATCAGGGGGATCAAACAGATATATATATATATATATATATATATATATATATATATATATATATATATATATATATATATATATATATATATATATATATATATATATATATATGGATCTTTGTTATTGGGTTTCTCCCGCGTAAGATTGGAAGTATCTTACGCGGGAGAAAACCCAAATATGCTGAGAAAAGACATGCAGATCCTATAAAAAATTCAAATTTCTAAAATTTAGTGATGGATGATTCTACTTCTTAGTGATTGATATGAAAGTCAAGTTGTGGAAATTCAGTTTAAAATCATAAGAGCTTTCTGATTCAACATCTCATTCGTATAATAGCTAATCAGATGTCTGTAAGAAGTCCTTAAACATAACATGAGTTCAATAATAATTTTTCAATCAGGCCTCTTAATCAGGCTTCCTAATAAGTGATAGTGAGAAGCTTTCAGTCTTTCCTACATGCAGTCTTTTTTTCCTATTAAAAGAACATATTTTTATAAGCTTTCCAGACAGACTCATTTTAATTGGTTACCCCTTTTCAAGCATACAATTTCCTTTATCAGGTATGGTGATCAAAACTATATTTTAATTTTGATGATAAAGCACATATATTTTGGAGTAAGATTTATATTTTAATATAGAAAATTCTTAAAATGAAGATAAAGATGAAACCAGAAACTTTTCTTTTGGGTCTAATGGAAAAAGACTTGGAGAAAAGAATTGGAATCTATCTTATAGATAGATTCTTATACATATTGACAGCAGCAAGACTACTGTATGCACAAAAATGGAAGGACATTTCAATTCCCACCATAGACAAATGGTTGCAAAATTGATGGAGTTAGCAGAGAGTGCTAAATCGACTGCTTTGATAAAGGAAAAAAAAAGTACTTTTGTTGCCACATGGAGACCACTTCTGAACTTTGTGCTTGAGGTAGAAAGAAATGAAACTTTGATTTTGGGCTTTAATTGATTAGATTGATTTGTTTTTATAGAAATGGCTAGTTTATATTATTCTGGAAAAGTAAAAAGTTGTGGTTTGATGTTAATGCTTTATTTTATTGCAAAAAGGGAGTTGGAAGTCCATTTTTCCTTCCCCCGCCCCCCTAATTTCTCTTTCCTTTTTTCCTCCCCACTGTGACTTCCTTTTTAAAATAATTTTATTAATGAACAACAAATAGAAAAAACATTAAAAACAATGAATGTGGTGCATACATAACAAAACATACAAATTTACATATGTACATAAATATTAATCATCTTTGCTAGAGTTACTCCTTTCTTTTTTAAACCAGTGATAAAACTTCTCCCAAATTCTGTAATAATCAGATTCAGTCTTATCTTTTAATTCTTGAGTTAATCTATCCATTTCAACGCACAACCAAATTTTTCTAATTATTTCCATCTCTTCTGGCATATCATTTCCTTTCCATCTCTGGGAAAGAGCTAGTCTCGCGGCAGTGGTGACATAGATTATTAAATATATTATCTCTTTATTATATTTCCCCTCATTGATTCCCAATAACAAAATTTCAGGTCTGAACTCTATTTTAATTTTACACATCTCTTCTAACCAGTTTCTGATTTTCAGCCAATATATTTGGGCTTTTTCACATTTCCACCATACATGGTAATACATTCCAATTTCTTTATTGCATTTCCAGCATTTAGGAGATAAGTTGGGATACCTTTTTGCTAGTTTTGATGGCAGGATGTGCGATCGATAAAACATTTTTAGTAAATTTTCTTTATATGATGCCGCCAGGGTAATTTTCCTATTCTTGTCTCATAAAATTTGCCAATCTTCCAGAATCTGTATCCAAAATCTTTCATCCAGGCCAGCATCGTTTCTTTCACCTTTTCTTCTTCCAATTTACATTCCAATAGTACTTTATAAGTTTTTTTAATCAATTTCTCATCCACTCCTAATAATATTTTATCTAATTCTGTTTTCCGTTTACTAATACTCCATTCTTTCATATTTTTATGATACCTTGATTGTAATTGTAAGTAGGCCCACCATCTATCTCAAATCCCAAATATTTCAGCTCCTGTCTTGTTTTTAAGTTTCCCTTCTCATCTAATATTGTTTGGGTATTTTCCCACATCATTATAGTTGTGCTTTTAAAGTTGTAGCGATGTTTCAGCAGAGTCTCATCTGCCATCATCAGGCTTGTGTATTGTGTGTGTGTGTGTGTGTATGTATATATATATATATATATATATATATATATATATATATATATATATATATATATATGTATATGTATATGTATATGTATATGTATATGTATATGTATATGTATATGTATATGTATATGTATATATGTGTGTGTGTTTTCTTAAGTTTCCGTGGGTATTTATATATAAATACTTATAAATAATTATATATAAATATATATATGAAACACTGAGGAAGAAAGACATCTTAAGATAGTAGATTTGTTCTTCCCTTATTTATTTGTTTATTTAATTACATTCATTTATCTCCTCAAATTATTAAAAAATAAATTCATAAATCATGAAAGTACAAAGTATATAAAAATACACAATATGTAAATATTTATTTATATAATTTATATGTATATAATGCATATATCATACTTCTGTATAAATTCATTTCTTTTTAATGTGACAATAGATATATTTATAAAAAGTACAATGGACTGCACTCACCGACTTTGTGGCTTCAAGCTGCAAACCACGGCTTATCAAGTTTGACTCATAGACTTGTCTCTTCCTCTGTTAAAATTGGTTAAAAATTGTGAAACTTTTTTATGATTCGTATCTTTCAAAAGAAATGAAAACATTTTAACAAAAAAAAAAACTGTTTCGACTAATTTTATTTATCAATGAAACAAAATTTTGAATTTAGCCTTCAGTAATTAATGCAGAGGTACACAACCAAGAATTTCTGTTTTCAAAGAAATTAAATAAAATATGAATTTATTTAGTAAAACTAGTCAATAAAAATTGATTTAATTGTAAATTAGATTTTTCTTTTAAACTGGAATTTTTGCTATAGCTATTGAACACAGTTTTGAATTTGATCATGATCATGATTTTCACTATGAAAGTACTTTTTTTTTCTTTACTTGCAACTTTCTTTCATTAACTGTTATAGAGTTTGTAGCAAACCACCATTGGCAGTTGTGATAAAGACAATATTTATTTTAATTACCTTCCAAACCAGAATTCTAATAAACTTTCTTTAAATTTTAACTTGCAGAATGAACCATGTTTCTCATTTCAAAAATACAGTAGAAGAAGAATCGAGAAGACTAGCAGCAGTAAAAGGAGGAGGAGGAGGGGGAGGAAATAAAGAGAGAAGAATGGAATGAAAAAGAACTATATGAGTAAGCCTTATATATAAGCCAACTTTTTGTTTTTTCTTCCCAAGCTGATTGTGAGGATTACAATACATCTTAAAACTCTATCAATGTAACTCTTACTTTCCTATTGGTATTTCATTTGGTCACACCTTAGAGGTGATTCTGATAATCTTAAATGGGATTTAATATTGAAAATAAGCATAGCTCAGGGATTTAAATTGCAGTTTCTGACCCCAGAATAAAAACATTTGAAAAGGTGTTTAATTCAGATACTGCAAGGTCCTGCCTCTCCTTCCCATTCAAGAAAACATGGACTATCAAAACTTTAGTATTTCAAAAGGAAACTTCTATTGAAAGGAAGATAATGCAGGACAATGCAAAGCAAAGTATGAGTTTCCCCCAGGCAATTCTGTTAGGAAAAAGTGGTTAGAAACCCCTCCCCTCAGTCTGATGTTGAATGAGCCAATCCACAGGTACGAAGCTGTTGTGGAAATGGTTGTCCTGAGAAAGAGATAAGGAGTCATTCCCATGTGCTTCTTCTGTGAGGCTTCCAAACTGAGAGAAAACAGATGGCCCTCCCCCCTTGTACATTCCCCAAGGTAAATCAAAGCACAGGGCAGAATTGGTGACAGGGTAAAAGTTATAAACTAGGGAAATTACAGGATACAAAGGAAACAGGATTAGAGCAATAAATGAGTAAAAGAATCCAGGGTTCCCTGGCCACATGAATGGCACTATCACGATAGGGATCTAACAGTCACCTTGCAAAGAGGTTTTGGAGAGCCATCCCTATTTCCATGCTATTAACAGTATTCCATATAGCTTAGGAACAAAATGTCAAAGGACAAATAAGGGCTAACATAGGAATGAACAACAATGCCACTTACAGTCATCTCAAAACACTCAAGTGCCTCTCCTGGTGTTCCACCTGATTTGAGAAGCTGATAGCTCCAGCAGCTGCTGCTGCATTAAAATGTTGGCTGTGCGCCTGTCTAATCTTTATATGGCTTGGTGCAGTTATGAAGAAGTTATGAAAAGCAGAACTGTAAGTTTCAGAATCTACTTTAGTTAAACATCTTAACAGCTTTTCTGTTCTTCATTTTCCATATCGAATTAAAGACTGGGTAAAAGCAGCAATCTCTTCTCAAGTATACTATATCACAGTGTGGCAGCCATAGCTATTCTCCTCAACCTGCATCAACATTTAAAGCATAGGACAGCCATCACAAGTGCAAATGTCAGTCTATAGTAGAATTTAGTGGTGGGATTAAACTGAGGCTAATTCTTTGCTAGTTGTTTCACTTCCTTCAAATGTTCCTCTTGCCCTATCACTGAAAATACGTGTACTCAGTTGTCTTCATCCTCCTGCAATTATATTTTCCTGATTTGGATACAAAAATGTATTACGTGTTGTTTTAAAGATGTTGTTACAGTTCGCCAGCAGCAGGTGCAGATGGCTGAAGTCTCTGAGAGCGAGGACTCGGATGAGGGTATGAGGGTATGATGCAGGGATGGGGCCAGGACTATCGGAGAGTGGGGTGCTGCCTTCAGAGCTTGTGGAGTCTGGCAGCAGTGATGCAGAGGCCCCGAGGAGCCTGTGCCCAGTGTGCAGGGCTGCTCGGAGGAAAGAGCAGCTGCAGCAGCACAGGCGACTTGGGAGTAAGGCTGCAAGGTGATGGCCCCTCCCATAAGAGATAAAAGCCAGCCTTCAGGGGTTGGGTTCTTTGCAGGAAACAAAGAAGTTCTTTCAATTCCAAGTTCTTGTGGTTTGTTTTTGGAGACTTTTGGTTTTGGATATTTCCCTGCAATTAATCTTGTGTTCTTGGCAGCCTTTCACCACCTTGAAAGGGCTTGCTCTTATCTGGGACAATTAGTTTTAATGACTCTTTGCTGTGAATGAACAGAATTCACAGAGATGCATTAAAAAGGTTTGCTTTTATATATACTTTGTGTTTATTTGATTTGAATGAGGCTTGGGTCAGAACAGACGTATGAAACCAAATTACTGATTTGTTGTTTCAAAAATCTGGTTAATAAAGAGACAAGGTTTGTGTAGATAGTTCCTATGCTAAAATAATTAATGGTAATTCTGCAAAATAATATTATAGTGAAATTTTTTTACCATGTTTATTTTCATTGTGCTTTTTGTTTGTCCAGTAATATGTGTCCTAATTCACTGTGAATTTCCTTACTCGAAGGATTGCTTCATCCTTATTTATACTTGCAACCATATGACAGTGACTATGTTTCTATATGATTGTGCTCATTTTAAAATATGAAATTAGAAACAAAACAGATGCAACATTTTTACCTTAAGATGTTTTAATATGGCTTAATACTATTCCATTTAAAACAGAAAAATTGTCTATCTAGAATCTAGATTGGTTCATCTTTTGTGGGCCTTTCAAAACATTGATAAGACTACTATTTCAGAAATACTTTGATGAATGATGGCCACTTATTTATGATCATTGTAAGACTGCTATTTCAGGTAATTGAAGTGATCTATTAACATGAAATATTGTATCATGGATGTTATATTGTTTATTGTTTCTATGAATGTTCATTATAACTTTACCATGGATGTTTTACTGCTATCTTTACTATGGACATTTTAGTTGTTAATACCTTAGGTGTTGTTAATCATTAGAATTTTTAAATAATTATTTTGATTATGGTAATTTTGGATCTAATGTAAACTACCATTTTAATCATAGAATTAAGCCAATAAATCAATGAATATACCTACAAATATAACATTTTAGCCACAAACAAGCCAAATTAATAAAAATGAAAAGGCTGCATGTATAAAATTACTTAAATTTCACAATGTGATAATGCAATATTTACATTGTTCCCATTTCTGAACAACTAAAAAAAACTGAGGAACAGTATGATAGCTGCATATAGTTATCAAACAGTGGAACTTTCCAAAAATTGAATAACTGTCTTTCCAATCATAAAAAAAATCCATTGATTAAAGTCTAATCAGATTCCAAGGTACATAAAACATGCAATATTTAGATGCCATAAAACTACTAGATCAGCTCCTTTCCTAATTATCCTTGTGCTTTTAACGGCATAATGGCAGAAAAAATTGATTAGGATTTTTTCCCCCATAGTAGACCTGGTCTGAAACTTACTATAATAAATCCTAAATAAAAACCAAATGTTAGTTTTTATCATTAATCCATTTTGACTTCAAGATTCTTGAAAAAGTGCTGTGGTGGCACAATGGTTAGAATGCAGTACTGCAAACTAACTTGCTGCTCACTCCAGGAGTTCAATTCTGAACAGCTCAAGATTGACTCAGCCTTCCATTCTTCCAAGGTCGGTAAAATGAGGATCCAGATTATTGGGGGCAATATGCTGACTGTAAACTGCCTAGAGAGGGCTGTAAAGCACTGTGAAGCGGTATATAAGTATAAGTGCTATTGCAATTCTAATGCAAAATAGGGTGCTGATCAGAATATACATGCTGATACAGCTGACTCTTACAAGACAGTGATATTTGAGCCTTTTTATTTACCTATTTTAATAATGACTGACTTGCATAGAATCATATAGAATTTTAATTATTCTGAATTTGAATGGAAAAACATGCGGTTGAATGGTTCTTTTCATGTAAAGAATTCCTGGGCATGGAAAGGGAGAAATGTGGTTTCTTTAAGGGCAAACTTTAACTTGTTGTTTGAGAAATCTTTATGTATTACTGTAATACGTATGTGCATTTTGCTTCACTGACTTGTTATTATTTTTGTTCCTTATTGTCCATTCTTGTTTTAAATATACATACATATTGTTTGTAAAAAAACAATTTTGTTCTCCTTTTTAAATATTATTGACATTTAAATATGCATTCTGACATGGTTCAGTTCCAAGAAAGTTATGGAACATTGAATTGTGATAGAGCAAATCCTCCTCCTGTCTGAAATTATATAAGTTATTAAATCTTACTCATCTTGGTGGAATTGAGACAGACAAAGAGGAACCTTTTAGAAATGATCAGAATCTTAAAAGGAATCTATCTAAATTAATGAATTAAGGGAAGGTATTGTAAATATTAAAGCTTTATCAATAGCAGTATCAAATCGAAAGCAATTCATACCTTTTGCTTTTTATGAAAAGTTTTTTGACTTTCCCTTGTGCTTTCATCTTCATATACTAAGACAAAGTCAATTTTCCTTTGGCCATCATTAAAGTACAGAGAGTCAGGATTCAGGTCAAACTCTACCTGGAATAAACATTAACATAATACCCATATAAATATTAATATAGCTAATGGAATTTGAGAATAAAAATATATGTGGTTGATTAGCTGAAGAGAGCAAAAGTGGGTTAGCAGAGTCCTAGAGAGAGATATCTGAAAAACATGTCACACTCCCAAATATTGTAATCCATATTGAGCATGTTAATATTTCAGCCAAATAAATGTTGAATCAGTCTTCACGGGGGAATAAATAGAAGAAAATTAAATACCTGAAGTTTTCCATCTAGTATTTGATTAGTTTATTCAAATACGTATATAATATGGATTTGCAAATAAGCATGAAAAAATATGTTCTCAATAACTTTTTATTGTGAGTATTGTGAACTGAGGAAAAATCATCTATGTTCTGAGACTTCTAGTCAAACATTACATCTAAATTCTAGTTTCTTACTAGATTCAGACAAAACATAATTTGTGTGGCTGTCAGCCTTCAAGATTTCCTTCCTTTGCTTTGCATCTTTTGGCTGTCATAAGTAAAGGAGGGGAGGAGGAGGGACATAGTTATGGGAAGCGAGCTGGAGGTTTTACAAAAAAGAACTGTATAAGTTGGAGGGGGAAGGTTCTTGCTTATGTTTCTTTCCTATGCTATGCGCAAGTACTGTTCTTTATCAAAATATATCAAGGTCAATGGACAGAGGCCTCATCACCACCTGGAGATGCCCACATGTTATATACAACTTTTTATTGGATGGACAGTTTGAATTATTGTGGGTGGGAACGTTGCCATCACCTTGTATATGTGATTTATGCACTCATTTTCTCAGATTCAGAATTCTTTTGATGCTACCACTTGATTTCCAGTAAAAGATACCTTTTCTTTAATTAATGGAGTCTAAGTATTTCTTCCTTGGATTTTGAATGGAGCACCAGCTGACATTATTCCGAATCTCAGTTTACCAGCCTACCCGGAGAATTAATACATTTCTTCTGAGGGCATCTGAACACAATGTCTAATCCAGCCAGCAACCAATAAGACCTGGGAGTGACTGGAGGACCAGCTTCCCTGCTGTTAGAGGCGGCAGGGGAAGCTGAGTTGTTAGCAGAACTACATCTTGATGAAAAACCAGCTGTAAAGCCCAAATGGTCTCTGGGAGTCGGCTGGAAGAATCTGGAGGAAGAGCCCACTCCAGGAGTGACCATGACCCAATGGCGTAGAAGAGAAGAGCCATGGCAAGAGGATAAAAGAAATTATTGTTTATTAGCTCAAGCCCTGCATCTTCCAAATGAAGCTGTCGGAGGAACTCAGATTGATCAAAGGTATGAGATGGAAGAGGGGGAGGCAGCCTCAGCTAGGAGAGCCCAAGCAGCTAACCCCATAAATCAACTTGGGCTGGTGCAACAGGCGGCAGCATCCCAGGGGCCCCCGGCAGGGGGAGCGATTGCCAGAAGGCATAGAACTCCAAAGGTGCCTCTGTTGGGAGTAAAATATGGAGGGGTTCCCAAGGAGTTAGGTTTCTTCCTGGCACAAGTCTAGAGCCACATGAAAGAATACGGGGAGAATTTTTCCTCGGAAGCAGCCAAAGTCAGATGTGTTACCAGGGCTCTGGAAGAGACAACTGCAAAATGGACGGTGACTTTGCATAATGATAATGCCCCACCCCCCAGCTGATGAATTATGATCTGTTCATGACAGCGTTGCATGCCAGATTTGAAGACCCACTAGCTGAACGTAAGACTAGAATTAGGATGAAAACCATAAATCAACGGCGGAGATCAGTGGCCGATCACACCCAGGAATTTAGAGAGCCGGCATGCCGTATTCGAGGCTGGTCCCAGGGAGCCCTGATAGAAGCTTTTAAAGATGGGCTGAATGAAGATGTTTATCAGAGCTGCATCGCCAGAAGAGACCTCAGTGAGCTGCAGCTGTGGTACGTGCTGGCAGCAGAAGTGGAAATTGATCTGACCCAAAACAGACGCAGGGGTGGCCTTGGTTGGAGCAAGTCATCCACCACCAGCCCTCAAGAAGCTGCAAAACCTCAAAAGGGAGGACCGGCGGCAAAGCCCAAGACTACTGCATGCTTCCGATGTGGGAAGGAAGGTCACCAGGCTGCAGACTGTCATACCAAGCTGGAGAAAAAGGGGGCGCCAGAAGGAGGAAGAAAACCTGAAAAAACTCCAGTCAAGCCTCGCGAAATGGCTCTTAAAGCTAAAGAGGTTGTAGAGATTGCCCCTCTGAAAGGAGAGGATCTGGGAACTCCAACCTCTTCTGAAGAGAGTGAATTTGAATCAGAAGATGACTCACTGGTAAATCCAAACAAGAGCCCTATGACAATCCCAGTGAGATTAAGGGAACCCATGTCGGGAGCCCAAGGGGAAATGTTGGCCTTGTTAGACTCGGGGTGCACAAGGTGTGTAATCAGCTCAGAAGTTGTAGAGAAAATGGGTTTAAGGCTAAAGACTTTAAAAACGCCCATAGCATTTTGCCAACTGGATGGATCGGTAGCTGGGGGTGGCCCTGCACATTTCATAATGGAACCAGTAGAAATGATGATGGGGAAGCATAGAGAGACTTTGTGTTTTATTGTTGCCCCTGGGATGGAGCGCCCCCTACTACTGGGTTTGTTCTGGCTCCGGAAATGGAACCCCCAAGTTGACTGGAGGAGGGGATCACTGCGCATACGTACTGACCAGCCCCCAGAAGGGGAGGGGCAATTTCAACAGAAACCCCAGAATCAATCTATCTATCTATCTATCTATCTATCTATCTATCTATCTATCTATCTATCTATCATCTATCTATTTATTTTGTTAAGCAATTATAAGATAACAGGTATAAGTATAAACATAGTTATGGATACATGAAATGGATACATATAAGAAAAAAAAAGAAATAAAAAAAAAGAAACAATAGGGACGGTAGGCACATTGGTGCGCTTATGCACGCCCTCTACAGACCTCTTAGGAAAGGGGTGAGGTCAATAGTAGACAGTCTAAGGTTAAAGTTTGGGGGGTTTGGGGAAGAAACTACAGAGTCAGGTAGAGTATTCCAGACATTTACCACTCTGTTACTGAAGTTGTATTTCCTGCAATCAAGTTTGGTGGGGTTTACCTTGAATTTGTATCTATTGTGTGCTTTTGTATTGTTAGGGTTGAAGATGAAGTATTCATTGACAGTTGGACATTGCAATGTATAATTTTATATACAATACTTAGATCGGACCGAAGGCGGCGTAGTTCTAGGTTTTCTAGGTCTAGAATTTCAAGTCTGAATACTCATAAGGTATTCTGCAATGAGTAGAGGAGTGGAGAACTCTTCTTGTGAAATATTTCTGGATTTTCTCAATTGTATTAATATCAGATACGTAATGTGGGTTCCAGACTGATGAGCTGTATTCAAGTATTGGTCTAGCAAATGTTTTGTATGTTCTCGTTAGTAGTGTGATATTACCAGAGAAAAAGCTATGTAGGATTAGGTTAACAACTCTTAATGCCTTTTTGGCTATGTAGTTACAGTGGGCTCTAGCACTTAGATCATTAGAGATGAGAACTCCAAGGTCCTTGACAGAGTTTGGATCATCAGAAAGGTCTTGACTATTCAGCTTGTATTTTATTTTCTGATTTTTGTTGCCAATATGTAAGACAGAGCATTTATTTGTTGAGATTTGAAGCTGCTATTTGTTTGACCATTCTGACACATAGTTGAGGTTTTTTTGAAGGGTAGCAGTATTGTCGATGGTGTTGAATAGCTTTACATCATCAGTGAAGAAAACGTAGTTGCTCTTAATATGATCACAGTGGTCATTTATGTAGTGTATGAAGAGAGTTGGTCCTAGAACACTGCCTTGGGGGACACCATTGTTGACAGGTACAGAATTTGATAGGACGCACCCAATTTTGACCATTTGTTGTCTATTTGACAGGAATGCTTCTATCCAGTTATGCAGGTGTCCAGAGATACCATAAGATTTTAGTTTTAGGAGTAGTTTGTCGTGTACCACTGAATCAAAGGCTTTACAGAAGTCTATGTAGATTGCGTCTATTGCTTTGCCCTGATCGAGTTGTGTAGTCCATATGTTTTTGCAGTGTAAGAGCTGCAGATCACAGGATAGTTTTTTTCTGAAACCAAATTGTTTATTAGAGAGTAGGTTGTTTGTCTCTAAATGGAGGATAATGGATTGGTTAATAATTGATTCCATGACTTTACAGATGACACAGCATAAAGAGATTGGTCCGTAATTTTCAACGAGGCTGGGGTCTCCCTTTTTGAAGATGGGAATGACTGTGGCTAGTGACCATAGGTTTGGCAAGGAGGTGGTCCTGAAAGATTTTTCGAAGATTATGCTTAGAGGTTCAGCTATGGAAGTGGATAGCCTTTTTAAGGCACACATTCCTTCTGGTCCAATAGATAAAGATGGTTTTAGATTGCGTAGTGTTTTTTCAACGTTGTCTTCTGTAAAATCAATATGTATTCGATCATTGTAGTCATCTGTGGTTCGACTAGGAAATACTGGGCATGATCCATTGCTGTTAACAGATACTGAGCCAAAGACCGTGTTAAAGAGGTTGGCTTTAATGGTGTTGTTGTTGCAGTCTTTACCATTTGGTCCTTTCAGGGGTGGGGTGGACCTTGATTCTTTTAGTTTGTTGTTTACAAAATTGTAGAAAGCACGGGTGGAATTGGTGCATAGAAGATTTTCCTCTTGTTTAATGTGATAATTGATGCATTCAGTCTTTATCTGGTGGCATAAATTTTTGTATTGGTTTTTGAAGTTGGCAACGTGACCAGATTTGTTTTTCTGCCAAAGTGATCTCTTTTAGGAGTGAAGTTTCCTTATTGTTATGAGTAATCTGTTTTTTTTTTTGCTTTGGGAGTTGTTATTGGTACATATAGTTTGATGACTCTTTTGACTTCAAGTAAAAATATGTTGTAATGGTCTTCAACAGTATTGATCCAGTGAATAGAAATTGCCAATCAAGGGATGAGAGATCATTGTTTATAAGATCATAGTTGCCTTTTTTGAAGTTATAATTGGGGATTCCATCGTTGTGATGATTTTTGTGTGGACATATGTTGAGACAAAAGTCAATCATGTTGTGGTCACTGTTGGAAAAGGGTTCTTTAATTTGTATTCCATAAATTGAATTCAAACTATTGCAGAAGATGAGATCGAGGCAGTTGTTAAGTCTAGTGTTGTTAGTTACTAGTTGTTCTAGTCCCAGATTTGTTACAGCATTGTATAAGTTTGCATGTGTGGGTTCAGTTGTACATTCATTAAGGGTCCAGTTAATATGAGGTAGATTGAAGTCACCAAGAAAGATAAAAGTGTGTGGGCAGGATGCTGCCCATGTTAGTAGTGTAGCTTGTTTGCATGTTCGATGTCATAATCAGGGCTCTGTAACAGTAAGAACAGAAATGTGATATTTAAGGACAGTTCACAGACGATGGTCTCAGGAATAGTTCCTGGGTAACTTGGATGTTTTTTAGATGTAAGGACTTTTTATAGAAGATAGCAACACCTCCTCCTCTACAGATTTCACAATCTGATAGGTAAACATGATAGTCTCTTACTGTGGTAATGGAGTCAGGGAGAGATGCATTGAGCCATGTTTCACAGACAAATATGATGTCAAATTTAGCCATATTTAGTAAGAGGAGAAATTCAGGTATTTTATTCACAAGGCTTCTTGCATGAGTAGCTTCCATTTAAGTCCAGCTGTAGTTGGAATTGAGATAGTTGGGGGCATGCGTGCCTAGTCTTGGGTGATGGTGGATTGGCTTCCACTGGCACTGAGAAACTGAGGGGGGAGAAGAAAACTCCTGAAGAATATTGGGATTTAAAGGAGGTATTCAGTGAGAAGGCCTCAGACGAGCTTCCCCCCCATCGTTCAACAGATTGTAGTATTGAAATTTTGCCAGGAGTGAAACTCCCAAAACTGAAACTGTACTCGATGTCACTGCAGGAGCTAGAAGAGCAAAAATAACAATGTACAAATTCAAATCCAAAATATAAAATTATCACTATTTCATATTGTTCCAATAGTACATTATTTAGAACTTTTAATGCTGAAGGCCACATTTAAAAAAGCCCTTTAAACAGTTTTCATTCTACAACCCAAATCTAAAATATCCTATGAGAAATTCAAATTTGTTTGCATATCTTTATGTGAACTATATGATAAATTTTATAAGAATAATAAGTTAGTACCTACCAATTCAGGCATATGAAGAGCTTGCTGGCCAGGTTCTGTTTCATAATTGGGAATAACAATTTGTTCCAAGTCTTCAAAGACTAAAAGAAATGTAGGCTCTATTTGGGAATAAGTCAAATTTCATGGGTTACCCATTGATATCTATCATTCAGACTATCACTTAGGCAATTACACAATTGAATCTTAATTTTCCCAGCCCTGGATGCAGCTTTAATATATGGAGGAAAATGAAATGGATCAACAAGGCTGATTCAAACAGACTTCACGTTGTCAGGATACAATTTCATATTGCATAAAACCATGTATCTCACTAAATATGTATAGAGGAGAAATAAAGTAGGAATAATGATGAATATATAATATTTATTATTATTATTTATAATAATATACTATATAATGCTCAAGTCAAAAAGAGGCTGTGAAAATATTTGCAGACTCCTCACATCCCGGACATAAACTGTTTCAATGCCTACCCTCAAAACCAGTGATGGGATTCAAATATTTTTACTACCGGTTCTGTGGCGTGGCTTAATTTGTGGGTGTGGCTTGGTGGTTATGTTACTGGGTGGTGTGGCTTGGTTATGTGACCAGATGGGCGTGGCTTTGTGGCCATGTGACTGGGTGGGCATGGCCATGTGGCCATGTGACTGGCAAACCAAATACAAGTGGTCCTCACTTAATGGCCGGTTGCTTAGCAAGTGTTCTAATTTGTGGCTGATCTTCCCAGAGCTACTTGACCTGTTTTTGGAGTTTTGACAGTCACACACACACACACACACACACACTTCTAACCCTGCTATTCTATGATTCTGTAAGGATCTCCTGCTGGAAGAGGGGGTTTGACTAGATGACCTCTGAGATCCCTTGCAGGCCAGCCCTAGATTGCTATGCTGCTTCAAAGAGTCTTCTGAAGCCAGGGTTTGTGCCCTTCCTTCTTCTCCTTTTTCTCTCTCTCTCCCTCCCTTCTTCCATGTATTTATCTATCTATTCATATATCTCATTCACTTTCTCCTCTCTCCCTCTCTTTCTTTCTCTTTCTTTCTCTTTCTCTCTCTCTTTCTTTCTCTCCTTTCCTCTTTCTTTCTTTCTTTCTCTCTCTCTTTTTTCCCTTCCTCTTTTTTCTCGCTTTTTCCCTCTCTCTCTCTTTCTCTCCCTCTTTTTCTCTCTCCCCTCTCTCTTTCTCTCTCCCTCCCTCCCTCCCTCTCTTTCTCTCTCTCTTTCTGTCCCTTCCTTTCCTCCTTCCCTCTCTCCTTCCAAAGCTAGGAACCCACCTGAAACACACACACACACACACACACACACACACACACCCTTCTAACCCTGCTATTCTATGATTCTGTAAGGATCTCCTTCTGGAGCAGGGGGTTGGAGTAGAAGATGACCTCCGAGATCCCTTCCAGTCCTAGATTGCTGTGCTGTTTCAGAATCTTCTGAAGGGTTTAGAAGAACCTGAAGATTTTGAACTCCTCAAAATGAGTAGGAAATTAACAGCTCCTGGTTCTTCAACTTCCACTTCTTCCTCTCCACCATCTGGAGGACAACGTTCAATACAGACAATATTAAGGCAAGAAAAAGAACAAGAAAAAGTGACTGCAGATGATTATGCAAGGAATTCAAAATATTCAAACAAGATCAGAGAATATTGAAAAGAGAATAGGGAACATTGAACAAAGAACAGAGAACATTGAACAAAGAACAGGGAAAACCGATGAAAAAGTGGAGAACATCCAACAAATGATGATGAAGTATGATGAGAGACTCCAAAAAATTGAAGAAGATAAACAAAGAGACAAGAAGATTGGAGACATTGATAACAGATTAACTGTGGTTGAACAAGATAAAAGTGGTATGCTGAGATGGGAGATGGACAGATCAGAATTTTATCTTACATTCCAAAACATAGAGGAAGAAAAAGGACAAAATCTAGCTGAGATAATGATAGAAATATTAGCTGAAGCTTTGGAAATAACTGAAGAGAAGATGATGGATGGAATAGATGAGGTTTATCGAATCTTCACAAGATATGCGATGAGAAATAGCTTACCAAGAGAAGTTCACATCAGATTTACAAAGAAAGCCATTAAAACGCAAATATTGTGAGTGGCAAGAGAGAAAACATTGAAATACAAAGATAAGGAGATTGTGGTCTTGAAACAAGTACCCAGAAGAGTGAGAGAGATGAGAAGGGAATACTGATTCTTTACCAAATTATTATTTAAAAAAGAGGTGAATTATAGATGGCTGATTCCAGAAGGTTTAATGTTTACATGGCAAGAACAGAGATATAGAATTGACTCAATTGAGAAAGCTGAATCATTTTACACAGAATTTTTCAGTGGGGAGGAAGAGGCAGAAAAAGAAATTTCACTAATTGAATTCCAAGAGGACTCCCAAATGATGACTGAAAAAAAGGAAGGTGCAGTAGGTGGAAAGGAGGAAGCCAAAGAACAACGTGAACTAAGATCCATGAGAGCTGTCAAACCTAATTATAAAATATAACCATGGAAGAGAAAAAAATTGATTACAATTAATATAAATGGACTTAACTCAGCCATTAAAAGAAGGAAAATCTTTCATAAATTAGAGAAATTAAAATTTGATATAATCTGCCCACAAGAAGTACATATTAAAAAACAATATGAACAACTGTTGATACAGCCAAAATTAGGGAAAATATTCACTCCCTTGACACACTGTAAGAAAAGAGGAGTGGTTTTATATATTAAAGAGACCATCTCAGCAAAATTGATTTATACTGATGACGACGGAAGAATATTAATGGTGGAAATAATGGACAATAATACGAAAACACTCCTGATTGCAATTTATGCCCCGAATGACAAACAAGAAGGATTCTATAAAAAATTACATATGAAAATAGTTGAACTGGACTATGTTAATATAGTTATGATGGGAGATTTTAATGGAATTGTAGACAATAAACTGGACTACACAGCACAGAAAACAATAAAGCAAAATAGAAAGACTCTCCCTAAATATTTTTTTAAAATGGTAGATGAAATAAACTTAAAAGATACATGGAGAGAAAGAAATGCTAAAACTAAACAATAAACCTTCTACTCAAATAGACACTTATCATGGTCCAGAATAGATATGATATGGATGTCAACAGAATTGTTTTTTTTATATAGTTTATTAATTTTTACAATTAAAACCAGTCACAATACATACACAAATAAGCAAAAGAAAGAAAAAGAAAGAAGAGAGAAGAGGAAGAGAGGGAAAGAATTTTGAGAAAAGAAAGAAAAAGAAAGGGGGAAGAAAGAAAGAGGTTACAAGATAAAAAGTATTCTTATTTTAACAGTTTGCAAGATCTTCTTTTGTTTTCATAACCTTAACTTGTGTCATATAACCACACCTGTTTTTAACTTATATCGCTACCTCGTTATTATGGGTTGATACTTTTCTTTTATGCCTTATGATATATAATTTATCTTTGGTCAATCCAATTATACCAACAATTCCAGCTATCGTAGTATAGTGAAGTATCTTTGTTTTTTAGCGCCAAAGTCAATTTATCCATTTCTGCGCATTTTGAGATTTTTTAAATAATCATTTCTTCTGATGGAATTTGATGTTGTTTCCAGTGTTGAGCGAAGGCTAATCTGGTCGCTGTTAAAATGTGTATTGTTATGTATTTGGCTTTTTTGGAAATTTGCTTATCAAAAATCCCTAGTAGGAAGGACTCTGGTTTGTATTCGATCTGCTCTTTGGTGATTTCTTCCAACCAAGTTTTGATTTTCTTCCAATACTTTTGGGTTTCTGCACAAGACCACCACATATGGAAAAAGGTTCCTTCTTTTTTCCTACACTTCCAGCAATGCGGACTCATGTTGGGGTGCATCTTCGCTAATCTCGAAGGGGGGAGATGCCATCTATAAAACATTTTATAAAGATTTTCCTTGTATGCTGCCGATTTGGTAATCTTATTGTTTCTGCCCCAAACTTTCTCCCATTCCGCTAATGTGATGCTGCGCCCTACGTTCTTACGCCAAGCAATCATATTTCCTTTTACAATTTCTTCTTCTAGTTCTGTTTCTAATAAGTAGTTATAAAATTTTGTTATGTTTTTTTTATTTGATCCTAATAAAATTTTATCTAACTGTTACAGTTTGTTATTAATTCCGAATTCTTTTTTGTCTTGTTTATATCTGCTTTGAATCTGAAGGTAAACCCATTGATCAATTTTATGTCCTTGCTCCTGAAGATCCAGCCTCGGTTTCAAATTTCCTTGTGGGTCTAATAAGTCTTTGTATTTAATCATTTTGGTAAGCTCCAAATTGTTTGGGTGAATCATTGCCTCCATTGTTGATTTTAAGTCCAGCTACTGCTCCAAATTTCTCTAATTCACTCATCAATTTTGGTCCCCTGTCTTTTGGTTCTTCAATGACGAAAATCATGTCGTACGCAAATGCTTGCAATTTATATTCCTCTTTCTTAACTGTTAATCCCTTTATATCTGAATTCCGCCTAATTCGTGTTAATAATGTCTCTAATGCTAATATGAAGAGCAGGGGAGAGAGTGGGCAACCCTGTCTCACTCCTTTTTCTATCTTTATTGGGCGGGTGCATTCCCCATTCACTATTATATTAGCTTGTTGTGTATCATATATAGTTGTTATAATATTTTCAAATTTGGTGCCCAAATTAAAATTATAAATTTTTTGAATTAAAAATTGCCAATTTAGATTGTCGAAAGCTTTCTCTGCATCTAGGAACATAACTGCTACTTGTTTCTCGGGGTGAGCTTCGTAAAATTCTAGTACGTCTAATACTATTCTTAAATTGTTCTTTATTTGCCTAGTTGGGAGAAATCCGTTTTGGTCTACATGTATATACAAATTTAAGATCCTTTTTAATCTGTTTGCTATAATAAGTGTGAATATTTTGTAATCAGTATTTAAAAGTGAAATCGGCCTGTAATTATTTATATATCTGGGATCTGTATCCTCCTTCGGGATCAGCGAGATCAACGGCCCCCTCCATGAGTCCGGCATCCTGGCTGCCAGTAAAACGTCATTAAAGACTTCCACCATAAGTGGTCCGATTTGATCTGCTATTGCCTTGTACAGCTCCGCTGGGATCCCGTCTGGGCCCGGGGTTTTATTATTTTTCTGGCTCTCTATTGCTGATTTCAATTCCGATTCAGTAATGTCTTTATTTAATAGTTCAGCCATTTCTTCCCCAATTGCCTTATCCTTTACTTCATCTAGATAATTCCTTATTCTATCTTCACTGACATCCTCTCTTTTGTATAAATCTTCAAAGTATTTATGAATGATTTCTTTTTTCTGTTCTATTTCCTGGTATGTATCTCCTTTGCTATCTATTAACTGGTATATCAATCTCTTCTCTTTCTTTTTTTTTCAATTTATAAGATAGCCATCTTCCTGGCTTGTTGGCATGTTCAAAATAGATTTGTCTGGTTAAGTTCAAATTCATAGTCATTTTCTCTTGATCAATTAAATTCAGTTTGTGTTTGGCTATACTTATCTGATTTTGCAGTTTGGGTTCTTTTGGGTTATTTTGTAGAAGGGTTTCTAGCTCCTTAATTCTTTGTTGTAATTTGTTTTGTTGGGAATATTTTTCCTTGTTTCTCTTGGCGTTATAAGAGATTGTTGTGCCTCTTATAACCGCCTTCATCGTATCCCAGACATTTTGTTTCGTGGTTTCTCCATTATCATTTTCTTTAATAAAAAAATTTAATTCCTCCTTTAATTTATTAATGTATTCTTTCTCTCTTATTAATTGAGTGTTTAAGGTCCATCTTTTCTTTGGTTTTACCCTGCCCTTCCATATTACCTGTATTGGATTATGGTCTGCCCATTCATTAGGCAAAATTTCCACTTCTTTTGTCTCGTTTGCTATTTCCCCACTCATCCATGCCATATCGATCCGTGTCCATGTTTGGTGGGGATTTGAATAAAATGTAAATTGTCTTTTTTCAGGATGTAATCTTCTCCATATATCTGTCAGATTTAGCTCTTTCATCATTTCCTACAAATCTTGGGGAGCTCTCTCTTCCCCTTTTTATTCTTCCCGGCATTACTGTGATCATTTTGGAAATCAGCAATGGAGTTGAAGTCCCCTACTATGCAAATATTTCTTTTTTGCAATTCAACCAATTTTCCATATAGGTGTTTAAAAAACTCTTTTTGGTCTCCATTTGGGGCATATATTACTACTAAAAGAATTGGAATATCATTAATCCAGATCTGCAAACCCAGAGTCCTTCCTTCTAAGTCTGACCATATTAGCTCAGATTTCAAATCCTCTTTCACATATACTGCGATTCCCTTCTTTTTCTCCTCATCTGCTGGTGTGGTAAATAACTTTCCTAATTTCGGGCATTCAAAATATTTTTCATCCTTCTTCTTTATATGGGTTTCTTGCAGGCACATTATATCTGCATTATGTTTAATTAATTTAGATAATATCCTTTTTCTCTTAATTGTTGAATTTAAACCATTTATGTTTATTGATAGTAATTTTTTTTCTTCTCCCATCTATTTAGTTTTGTTTTGCTCTTTGTCGTGTAACAATTCCTCTCTCTTCTTGCGCTTGTGTTGATGTAGTTCCTTCTGTCTTTTGTTGTGGATAGGTATTTTCTTGGTTTCCTACCGTTCCAGTTCTATTTTTATGTCCACTGTATTCTTCTTGAAACTTTGTGTCCAATTCCTCCCTACTACTTTGCTCCTGTGGGCCCACCATCCGTTCGTAAAAATCCTGGGCTTTTTCCATAGTATCTATTTTGATTTTCCTCTCTTTCCACGACACTAACATTCCTTCTGGAATAAGCCATTTAAATGTGATTCTTTTTGATTTAAATATGCTGCCAGAAATTTATAGTCACGCCTTTGTTCCCTTATTCTCCTCGGTATCTGTTTAAGAATCACAATTTCTTTCTCTTTGTAGGTTATTGTTTTATCTCTTGAGGTTCTATATATCATGTCTCGAACACATCTTCTAGTGAATCGTATGTGTACTTCCCTGGAACATTTGTGGCGTCTTGCATAGTTTGTATTGACCGGTAGACTTCATCAAACTCTTTTTGAATTTCATCTTTATCCATCTTCAATAAACCGGCCAGTATTTCTGCCATCAAGTATTCCAGGTCTTCTTCTTTTGATTCTGCCACATTTTGGAATCTTAGGTAAGTTGCTGCCTTGTCCATTTCTAGGAGGACAAGGGAGTCCTCCATTTCTTTGCTCATGCTTTTGAGATCTTCATCCACCCTTTCTAATTCCCTTTCCGTTCGTTCGGTTCTTTTCTCTACTTCTTTTATTATAACTTCATTTTTCTCCAAGGCCTGCTGCAACACCCCCACTTTATCCTCTACTTTGGAAATGTCCGCTTTGATTTCTGTCTTTAGTTTCCCCATTTCTTCCTTCAATTCATTGATATCTGTCCTTGTTTCACTGTGGTTTTTAATCATTGTTTCTTGCAATCTTGTCAATGAGTCCTGTAAAGTTAGGAACATTGCTTGGATATTCACATTCGAGATGCTAGTTGACTTCTCTGTTGGTAGTGTTTCCTCTATTGTTTTTTGTGCCATGGGTGAAGTTGTTTCCAAAGTGGTCGTTATTGTGGGATTAACCTTCCTACCAGATTTCAGAGCAGTGGTAGTTGTAGTAGTCATTTCCTTTAAAATTTGTTTTTGTTGTTGTACAATACTAAATATATTATTCCAAATTGGCATTCAGTATTCTTAGTTCTGTAACTAAAATTGACCAAGATCTATCAATCTATTAAGTAGCTATATTCTTAACTAATTAGTAAAGTGTATATATTTTTCTCTAGTTTAACTTCAATATAAAGTAACCTTAACTACAAAATATATTACATTCACAGATAAACCCACACAATGAAATATAATATTGGTCTAGAGAGCTCTAAGATTGTTAAATAACTAATGCTTAATATTCTTACTGTCTCCCCTATATTCCCATTCAAATTATAACAATCTCTATTAATAATAACTTAACTAAATTAATTAATCCAATATTTTAACACTCTAATATTTCTTTACTAAATGTACATATTTATCAAGAGGAAATCAGAGGGGAAAAAAGCAAGCATATTTCAACATAGCATACCATCAACAAGTAAGAAAGAAGAGAGGCTATTTTAGTAAGTATGTACACACAGAAAAGGGTAGAGGAAAAGAAAAAAGAAAATTCCAAAGACAAGAGTTTTTGTTTCCGCTTTTCACTTTGGAAGCTTCCACTTCGAGCACACCGGAAATGGCAAATGAAGATTTGCTGAGTAACAGCTGCCAGTAAGCAATGTTCCCACTCGTTTAAAGACTTCCTCTTTTACTTATATTTTAGTGTTCTTTAAATCAATTGTTCTGATCTCCTTCAAATAGAAAAGGAACTGTCTCCTCTGCTAGGACCGGTTCTCAATTTTCCCAGAGTTTATAGATTAGATTGTGTCCCTTCAGACAGTTAGATCTGTTACTTTGTTGTAGCCACTTCAGCGTTCTGGATACCGCCTATGGCGCTGCTCTGTCTTTCCCCCCGATTGGCTTCATTCTGCTTCTGGCTCCGATTTAATAGCTTCAATCCAAATGTTAGTGATAATAGAGTCTTTTTAATCCCCCCCCCCCCGTGCTGGTCTTCAGACTTCCAAAATTCTCTTTACTTCTTTTTTATTTCCGACTCTCTTCTGCCTGCCAAGCTCTTTCACTTTCACTAGACCAATTCTTTTGTAGCCGCTTTCTCTTAGAGCTCACAGCAGGCATTCGCACAGTATTTAACAGCCTGAAATCAGTCTATTGTCAGTCAAATATCTTCTCTGCCACTGTCTTTAACCACGACTCTCTTTCCCCACGAGCTTGCAAACTTTCACTCACTCTTTTCTTCCCATCAGTGGCAGTCCGGACTTCGGAGCCTCCATTGTTAGGAGGCTGTTCTTGATCGTTGGGCTCTGGAGGGCTTCCTCTTCGTTGCAGGGGGTTTGCTTTCCCCACACTGCAGCCCGAGGTTCCCCCACACCGGCACGGGTCTCTCCAAGACTCGAGCACCCCGAAAGGGTGGCAAGGCAAGGACGGTCAGAGGGGCAGAAATCCGCTCATGATTCTAGCCTCCCTTTTCTTGAGTTTGGTGAGAATTGTTAACTAATATTCAAGAACTAAATATTGAAACAAGTACTTGGGCAGATCACAATCCAATGACAATTAAATGGAAAGGACAAAGAAGAAGATCTAGATGGAGGTTAAATAATATTATTTTAAAGGGAAAAGACTTCACACAGTGGATGGAGAAAGAATTGGCCTTTTTCTTTGGAGAAAACAAAAAAGAAGATACATCAATCCAGAATGTATGGGATACAATGAAGGCATATGCCAGAGGCTTGATAATAGACTATACAAGGAAAAGAAATACCATGAAAAGATTAGCCTCTAAGGCATTAGAAGATGAGTAGAAAGAACTCGAAAAAGAGCTACAGAAAATGCCACAGCGAAAAGACATTAAGTTAAAAATGGATATAACCAAACATAAAATGGGTCTAATAGAAAAAGAAGAATTAGCACAAAAAATTAGAGGTGCCAAACAGAACTATTTTGAAGATGCAAATAAACCAGGAAGATGATTAGCATATAAATTGAGAAAGGAGAAAGAATCAAGGAAAATATCGCAATTAATAGATGACCAAGGCCAAGTTTGCTATGGTAGTAAAGAGAAGAAGGAAATTATTCGAGATTATTATGGGAATCTATATACACAAGAGAATATTGATGAGGAAAGAGTTAAACAGTATTTACAGAATGCTAATTTACCCCAGATACCTAAAGAGATTGAAACAATGTTAGAAAGCAATATAACGATGATGGAGCTAACTGAAGTACTTAAGAAACAAAATAATGGAAAGGCACTAGGCCCAGATGGATTTCTGGCAGAATTTTATAAAACATTACAATAATCATTGAATTTTCCATTGCTAGAAGTTATGAATGAAGTTATGTTAAAGAAGAGGTTACCTAAATCATGGTCAGAAGCTTATATCACACTTGTTCCAAAAGAGGAGACCGATCCATTACAAATCAAGAACTATAGACCTATCTCCCTACTAAACGCAGATTACACCCCTTTAAGGTGTGGACGAATCATAAAAATTTAGAGGCTCTAAAAAGGCCTTGAAAATTGTCACCTAAGCAAGTTCGCTGGGCGCAATACTTCAAACAGTTTAATTTTTAATTGAAGTACATTCCAGGGTGGAAGAACTTCATGGCAGATGCACTGTCTAGGTTGCCTCAATATAATAGTGCCCAGAAATGATCCACCCTATTGTCCCAACTAGACAGTTGGTGGCTCCAATGTTTACTAGAGCCCAGAATAAAGGGGAAGTTGATTTATCAAATGATTTAACTCCACAGTTAAAAGAAGCTCTGAAATTTAACGATTGGTTCCTGGCTCACTCAAATAACTGTACAGTTAAAGATGGATTGGCATGGATGGGGGCTAAATTATATGTGCCAGCAAAGTTGAGAAACTAAATATTACAATAAGCTCATGATTCCAAAGCTGCTGGACATTTTGGGTTTGTAAAAACCCTACACTTGGTTAAAAGGCAATTTTGGTGGCCTACCTTGAAAAAGGACATTGAAATGTATGTGGCTAGTTGTCCTATCTGTGCCTCAGCCAAACGGCTGCCTGGTAAACCAGCTGGCTTACTACAAAATGTAGCCAGGCCAACTGCTCCATGGAAAGAAATTTCTATGGATTTTATAGCGAAATTACCTGAAAGTGGGGGAAATACAGTTATTTGGGTGGTAATTTGTTTTGGATTTGTTTTCCAAACAGGTACATTTCATACCTTGTGCAAATATCCCACACAAGAACTGGAGGTCGTCCATGACTTTGTGTACCTTGGATCAATTATCTCTGACATTCTCTCTTTAAACACTGAGCTGAATAAATGATTGGTAAAGCGGCCACCACATTTTCCAGACTAACAAAGAGAGTATGGCTTAATAAGAAGCTGATGGAACATACAAAGATTCAGGTCTATAGAGCCTGTGTCTTGGGCACACTCTTGTACTGCAGCAAGTCTTGGACCCTTTACGCATGGCAGGAGAAAGTTGAACACCTTTCATATGCGCTGCCTCTGACATATTCTTGGCATCACCTGTGCAGTCTTGGAACGTGCTGGAATTTCTAGCACGTATATACTATTGAAACAGCAATGTCTATGCTGGCCTGGGCGTGTTGTAAGGATGGCTGATGGGTGGATTCCAAAAGACCTCCTGTATGGAGAATTAGTGCAGGGAAAGCATCCCAGAGGGAGACCACAGCTGCTATATAAGGATATCTGCAAGAGGGATCTAAAGGCCTTGGGAATGGACATCTAGGAAACCTTGATCTCTGATCGTTCAGCTTGGAGGCTGAAGATGCAGCATGGCCTTCTTCAATTTGAAGAGATACTCGTTCGACAGGCTGAGGCAAAGAGGCAGTCCTGGAACCAGAGAAATCCAGGGGCAGGACAGGAGACAGACTGTATCTGTCCTCAGTGTGAAAGGATTGCCACTCTTGAATTGGCCTTTTTAGCCACACTAGATGCTGTTTTGGGACTTCTTTTCAGAGCATGATACCATAGTCTCTTGAGACTGAAGGATGCCAATTCACCTAGTTATCCTATAACATGGCAGCAGTTATGTTTCCATATTGGACCTGAGAGTAAGTATTCCCAGGTACAGATATCATTGACACTGATTGAAGCTACAGCTGAAGCTGAAATCTGTATTAGATCCACCTTGAGTGATGGGATATCGTTAGGTAAACACCCAAGGTGTAATCATATGTATGATGTAGGTATAAACCATAGGGATGTATCAGGTAGAATGGAGTCTTTGTATAATTAATGTGCTGAACTTTATGGAAGTTATTCACCATTTTATAAAAATGTAGAATCCTGAAAGAAGAGCTACTTTTACCATATACTGGATTGAAGAATACCCGTCAAATCTTATGTTTTGCTTAACATTACTACACACTTAACACATACTGATGATTCGACCTTTAAGAGATTGTGGAATCTCATGGCTACCAAATTTTACCTGGCTAAAGGACCTATTTGTATGCATAATTGCTATTATTGTTATAGGATTTATATCATGTTTTTGTATCCAATGTTCGCCTGTATGTAGTAATTGCTGTAAATACTGTTATCAAGTAACTAAGCCAAAGACACCAGGGATAAAAGGAAAACGATTAAGCCAACGAGAGGTTAGAATTATGTTGCAGGAATTACATGGAGGTTTACAGGAATAAAGGATAAAATAGAAAAGGGGGGATTGTGAGAAGTTAAAACTATTCCTGTAAAGAAAAAAGCAAAATATCGACATATTTCTCCTGACAAAGAAGAAATAGTGTAGGTTTAGATATAGCTATAGGACATTCTGATTAAATGCAAGAATGCAGTTTAGATAAAGGAGGTGAATAGAAAGACCAGAAAAATATATGTTGACAAAGAGCATAGGTGGGCATGGAATGTTGCAATTATGCCAGATAACTGAAGAAAAAAAGAAGCATTGAAAGAATATTTGAAAGACAGTGAAGAAGGTGCATTGAAGCAAGTACACTTACAGAGTGTCAAAGAAATCAAGAAGGCCAATAAAAAAAAATGAAGAAAAGAGACATGGCAAGGGAAAGGATGTTGTTAGTTGAGAAGTTGTGTCTGACCCACCGCAACCCCATGGACAACATTCCTCCAGGCCTTCCTGTCCTCTACCATCCTCTGGGGTCGCTCACGCCTACTGCTTCAGTGACTCCATCTGGCCCCCTCATTCTCTGTTGTCCCCTTCTTCTTCTTTTTTTTTAAAACAAGTTTTATTAATTTTTAAAACACACAAATTATCATTATTCATTACATGTTTAAACCTTTTTTCATTGTAAATTTAACAAGTCAGATAAATTATGATTCTATATTAAACCATTTCCATATAACATACCAAAACCTCTTATTCAATTTCTCTTTACTTCTCTTTACTCTTATTCAATATCATTATTATTATTTCATCTATCTCTTTCTGACTTAGTTACCATTATTCTCATTCTATATTTCTACAAGTTTTTACTAATTCTCCCCCAAAAATCATATACACACAACACACAAAACATAAAAAAATCTTTTTGGAAAGTAACTTGGACCCAGGTGTCTCTCTCTTCATGGACTTCAATTATATTCATGCTCATCTTACATATCATTACTTATTTTATTTACCATTCTAAGCCTTCTATATTAACTTCTCCACATATTTCACCCTTCTTAATTCTATCTTAATTAATCATCTTAGTTTGAATCATTATATTTGTATCTTTTGTCCATTTTTTATCATCCCTTTGTCTCATTCCTTATAAAAAGAAGAAAATAAGTTTCTCCTGAAATCATTAATCAGAGTATGATGCCTTTCTATCTCCCCTAAGTTAATCAAATTAATCTTTAAAATAATATCCAATACCCAATCCGATTTTGCTTGGTACATTCTATCTAACTAATACATCCAAAATAATTAAGTACATAATTAGACAATAAATCCAAATATTAACAAAAGATACTATAATAAAATTTTTATAATAACATCAATACCATAATCTTATTAAACTCTTTAATTAAAACAGTATTCTAAACCTCCCTATTATTAAATTTTAAAGCCAATCATTTTTAAACATTGTAACATTTTAATCGCTTATCAACTCTTAAACCATTACAATACTACCATCTCATCTTATGTACCTTGCAAAATCTTTTTTAAAAAATTATACTTTATCCATTATCCATAAAAATTCCTTTTTTCCATTTAATTTCAAAACATTGTAGCTTTTCTCCACCTTTTCCTTTCTTTCTTCTCCCAACAAACCTTTCTACCCCCTTCTTCTAGCCTCTGCCTTACCGGCTTCCCTTCTCTGTCGTATTCCTTTTCCCTTTTGTTTACTATCATCATGTTGGTTTTGCACCTTATTTTTCCCTTTCTTAAATGTTTTTTTAGATCTTAAGTCCTTTAGTTTTCTTCTTTTCTCTCTTCCTTCTTTCTTGATCAAATTCTGAAATTCATTAAAAATGGCTCCTTCCTTTCTTTCTTGTTCCTCTGCTGTCTTCATCTGTTGTAATGTTTGTTGATAGTTAGTGCGCCATTTCTAAAAAAAGGAAAGCTTCTTCCACACCATCTTTACCATTTTTTTTGTTTGTTCATATTCTTTTCTTAGTTCCTCAACAGAAAGAGCCATTATAAATCTTTTCTTTTCTTTTCCCCTTCTTTCTTCTTACAACAACCAGAATATTCAAAAGAAAATAAAAAAATAAAACAGTCCCAAAGTTATCAGTCAGTCCAAACCAAGGCAGAGTTCTCACTTTCTCCTTCTGGGGTAATATCAATCAAAAAGAAAGAAAGTCCAAATCTGTTTAAAATCTTATTGCAATATCTTCTAGTCTTCAAATCCTTAAGGCATCTGCTCCAACAAAGTCTTAGCATATAAATATTTTCTTTTAATCCTCTCTCTTCCCACTCATCACTTAAAACCAATTTTCACCTAAAAGAAATAGGTTTCTTAATATCCAGTTATTTATTCCGTAGGAAAAGAGGGAAAGCTATCCTTTCAGCACCATCAAACAGCTGCTTTTTTCCTCTTCTGGCAGGTATTATTCAGAAAGTCATACTTTTCAGGAATTTTATTAAATATGTCTTAGAGTCCTAGGAGCCAAGAAAAACTTTCTCCTCTCAAGCACTTTCTCCACTTGTTGTCCCCTTCTTCTTTTGCTCTCATTTTTCCCAGCATTAGACTGTTGAGTCTTTCCTTCTCATTAGATGGCCAAAGTACTTGAGTTTCATCTTCAGAATCTGGCCTTCGAAAGAGCAGCCAGGGTTGATCTCCTCTAGGACTGACCGGTTTGATCACCTGGCAGTCCAAGCAAGGGTGGGCTGCTGGGGGCTCGCAGGGGCTCGGGAGAGCCCCTAGATAAGACTCTGCAGGGCTCAGAGAGCCCCCAGTAACCTCAGAAAGACAAGCAGCAATGGAAAGCTCTTAATAGGCTTAACTGAACTTCTGGGTGTTCAGCCAAGAGCATTTCACACCTCCTAAAAGTGTTACAAGCTAGATAAACAATCCACTAAGTGCTTGTGAGGGAGAGTCATTGAGAAAATCAGATAACATAGCCACTAGCTAGCCTCTGAGGGAATTAATTCCCAAATAATAAGAATCATGTAACTCACCTGAAACTCCACTAAGACTCCATGATCCCTCTCACAGTCATTGCTATTAAGCCTGGTTCACCCAGTCTTTTATTTAAGTATTAAATGCATGAAATAACAAAGAACTTTTTGGTGTATGTATGTATGTATGTATGTATGTATGTATGTATGTATGTATGTATGTAATTAGAGTAAAGAAGGGACATTGAGTTGGCCACACCTACCCAGCCACATGACCACCCAGCCACGCCCACCCACCCAGTCATTTGGGCAGAGAGCCCCTTGCTAAAAAATTTGAAGCCCACCTGAGTCCAAGGGACTCGCAGGAGCTTTCTCCAGCACCATAGTTCAAAGGCCTCAATTCTTTGGCACTCAGCCTTCCTTATGGTTCAACTTTCACAGCTATACATTGCAACTGGAAAAACCAGGCAAAGGATAGCTAGTATATTTTTTAAAACTTGCAGGTAAAGCAGATAATAAAATAACTGATGATGGATAAGAACAAGAATGTTGAAGAAAGAGAGAAAGAAGCTAATTCTGTCTGCCCAAGACCAAACCACAAGAACAAATATATTTAAAGCAGTGAGAAGACATCAACAAACATCAAATGTCTTCTCTGCAATGTGGAAGAAAGAAACAGTGGACCACCTAGTTAGCTCCTATAAGAAGATCACACAGACTCATTTCAAATAACAGCATGGCAAAGTAATAACAATGGTGCATTGGAACATTTTCAAGAAATACCATTTGCCAGAAAGCAGGAACTGGTGGGATCACAATGCAGACAAAGTAATAGAAAATGAAGAATCTAAAATGTTTTCAGACTTTAGAATTCAAATAGACCAACCATCTGTCATACAACATTCCAAGCTTAACAATTGTTGATAAGAAATATTTAAAAAGTCTGGATAGTGGACATTGCAATATCAACAGTAAGAGACACCTTGGGTGCAATTCCAAAATATCTGGAGCTTTACTTGAACACCATAAATTTTGAAAAAAAAAATCACCATCAGTTAATTGCAGAGGTAACTGTAGAACAGCTTACATCCTACGAAGATTCTTTAACATTCTTACACAACTTCTGTCTATTCCTGGTCTGTAGGGAAGTGGATAAAATGCCAAACAGATGGATAGATGCATAAAATGCCAAATCCAGTCTAAACACCTGGCTGACTATGTGACCAATCATCATCATAACAATAATAGATGCTCCTGGATTCGTTCTAATGTTACCTTAGGAAGCTGGCCACAATGCAGCATTACCAAGCTTTCAAATGCCTGACTTCCTGAGTTCTGCACCACAATCAGTCATCCACTTTCCTCTTTTCTGTTGGATGGGTCTTTTTTTCATGTGGAGAAAAGAACAGCACTGCTGGTAATCTTGACTGTTTGATAAAAAGATTCCTTTTTACAGTGTCCCTTCATCTCCAGTTGACCACTATTCTTTGACTCATCACTGTTTGGTGAAGTATTCACTGTTCTTTAAATCCAAAGGTCAAGGGAAATCCCAAAACCATGCCAGCTGCTTTCCAAAGCCCCTTGAAATAGTTTGTTTTGCAGATATTCCAGTTCAGTGTGAGAAGTGTGTTTGTGTGTGGGGGGACGGGGGACGGGGGGGACGACTAGCACTGAAATCCCTCCGGGAAGGAGCTGGAATCCTTTTTCCATAATTATACCATCAGTCAATCATGTCTTGGAGGGGGGGAATGAGCCCGCAAGCTTTCAGAAGCAAAACTTTCCTCAACAGATAAGCTGCCTGTCCAAACTGTTTGCAATCTTTCCCAAAATATCCAGCTATCATTTGCGGAGGAGAAAAACTTCTAGGTCCAATCTACATTGAAGGAACCTCTTCCATCCCTCCCTTGCTCAAATTTGCTATGCTCTCCTTGTCCTCTTGTTTGCCTCTCTCCCAATCTCCTTACTCACCAATCTCTGCATCCTCTTCCTTTCCTTCCATTTCTTCTTCGCCTCCTTCTCCCTCCTGATGCTGCTCTGAGAACCTTTCCCGATTCTCCACATTCACCACGCCGGAGCTCTCTTCTAGCTCATTCTTTTCTTTTTCCCCTGGCGAGAGAAGCAAAGCGCGCAATTAGCGGAGCTCAGTCGCCGAGGGTTACGCCTAAGAAGCTCCCAAAAGCCACAAAAGCTCAACTTTCGCAGCTTTTGGAGACCCAATACGTTTGGGGACGAGATCGGGAGGGGAGGGGCGAGATGAAGAGGCTTTGGACGTATCACGGAGTTTGGCAAAGAGCTTCGCTGGCAGTCAGCGGCTGCCGCCGTTGGAAGATATGAGAACCTGAGGGGAGTTTCCTCTGGTTGCCATGGGACCCTCTGAAGTTTACCTGGAAGCAGTGATGTTTTGCTTTGTGTTTTCCCTTCAGGGCACGCAGTGGCCAACAATTTTTCCTGAGTTTCAGCCCGGGTGTCAACCAAAACAAAGCTCTGCCTTCCGCGCAAGGGGTCCGGCTTTGTGGTTAGCAAAGTCTTTTGAGAGAGAAATTCATCCTTATCCTGCAGTATATCTCACCGATTAATATCCAAGGATCTTCAAACTTGGCAAACTTAAGACTTGTGGACTTCAACTCCCAGAATTCCTGAGCTAACATGGATTGGAGGAGGAATTCTGGGAGTTGAAGTCCACAAGTCTTAAAGCTGTCAAGTTTGAAGACCCCTAAATAGTGCTGATTAAAGAATCTTCGATAATAGAATGACCTCTTTGACTAGAAAAGTGTTAAGAAATGTTTAAAGCAAAGGATGAATAATTGTATATAAGAAATGCTGTAAAATTTTCTTCAAGTGGAAGTTTAGATCTTTGAGATCTACAGTGCTACTTATAATAAAAATATTAGAATTACTGTTATGATTGTTATATACATTTCACAAAATTTGGTATTATATCATATACTCTTCACAATTATTTTGTGATGTAAGTTAGGAGAAATGGGGAAAGTATAATCCAAAACCACCCATGTTTCATGATTATGCATGGATTTGATATAAAATAGATCAAAAGTTCATAAATCAGCACCTTTTATTATAATAGAATAAACACATGCAAAGAATGATTGTTTGGTAATGCTTGGTAAGCAATACTTTGCCTACATGCACCCTATCATGCAGTGATGAACAAAAGTAAAACTCTTTTGTCCTTTCTTCACTTAAGCTATGAAATTATGAAATTACATAGGAACCATTACACTTCAGGGACTGTATTGTTATGTTGGATTCAGCAAAGAAGGTTCCTAATCAATTTTCTTTTTAGATGAGTATTTATGCCTTGCTTAACTGAAAAACAAATACAATGGAGCATGGCTTTGTAGTCATGATTAGCAATGCTTGGGGCATGTTTGTTTTTAGGAAGATATGCATATACTGTATGTGACATATATCTGCAGAAAATTCAAGCTTGCTGAAGTGCTTGAAAGGAAAATAAAAATGCTACTAGTGACCACACTTCAGATCATAATGAAGAATAAGGTTTATCATAACCAAGAAAGGAAGCATTAGAAGAACTGTCATAGAGAGGCAACTCTTTTAAAGGAAGAGAATCAACAGACAAAGACCATGAGAGACACAACTAGGAACTAGAGGCACGGGGAAGAAAATAATCAGCAAATAGTTTTCATGTGCTTGCAAAGAAACCACTCTAAGTTACCAGGAGAGGAACAAGAGACTGAGCTGAACAGGAGATGCAAAGTTGGAGTTCTGAAGAGAAGAAAGACAATGTGTAAAGAAGACGGGAGCTCTAATAGTTGGTGACTTCTTATTATGATGAACAATGTTATTTTACACTGAAACCAAAGATCAAAGAATAATAGGAATATCTATTTGGGTCAAGTAAATCAGCGGGATTATTCTTGATTCATTGTTCTGTGCATTTCTCTATATTATGACCACTTAGTCAATGTTATGCAACAGTTTCAAAGTAGTTGTTAGACAACCAAATCAAAACCAAAACCAAACAATGTTCTGTCCACTAGTTAGATTACAGTTTTTCAATAATATAATACAGATTTCTGGCTACAGAGGTGGTATTCAACTGGTTCGCACCTACTCGGGCGAACCAGTAGCGGTTATTTGGCGTGGGTCGCCGAACCGGTGGTGACCCCTGGCTGGCTACGCCTCCAACCCGGTCGCCCGGTCGCTCACTTGCAATCGCTCTCCTAGCTTTCTGTTCCCCATGTCCTCTTTCTCCCCAGGGGAAAGGAAGAAAGGCATGGATGCTGCAAGTATCGCTTTCCCCTTCCCCATGTGAGTTAAAGTGCCTGGAGTGAGAAAGAGGGGGTGGGGGTGACAGAGGAGGTGGGGGTGAATCGAGCCTGGGAGCACTTTTGCAATGTAAAAGAAATGCATTTTGGAAGCAGCAGGTCCTTTAAAAACTTCTCCAAGGATTCCCCATGGATGCTGCAAGTATCGCTTTCTCCCTGTGAGTTAAAGTGTCTGGAGTGAGAAGGAGTGTGGTCTGACAGAGGGGGTGGGGGAATGCACTCCAGCCTTGGAGAAATTTAAAGGAGCTGCTTCCAAAATGCTTGTCTGTTAAGTGCGCTCTGTGTGTGTGTGTGTGTGTATATATATATATATATAGAGAGAGAGAGAGAGAAAAGAAAGAAAGAAAGAAAGAAAGAAAGAAAGAAAGAAAGAAAGAAAGAAAGAAAGAAAGAAAGAAAGAAAGAAAGAAAGAAAGAAAGAAAGAAGAGGAAGGGAGAGAAAGAAAGAAAAAAATAGGAAGAGGAGAGAGAGATAAAACTCTGTGCTATTATTTTTAATTGTTCCATTATTTATCATGTGTTAATATTTTACACTGCCCCTACACCTAGAGTGATTTTTCTGCCTTTCTTTTGCCCAGGGCTACCACATATTTTTCAGGGTTTACATGCATTCAATGTCAATAGTCCAGAGCATAAAATACACATGTGTTTAACAAGAGATGAAAAGGGACCTTGGAGGTCTTCTAGTCCAACCCCCAGCTCAGGCAAGAAAACTGAGGATGCCAAACTCTGAGTAGAAATCCTGGGAAAGGTGTCAGAATAATACTTAGAAGGGACCTTGGGGTGAACCCTATACCATTTCAGAGAAATGGCTGTCCAGTCTTTTCTCAAAAACTTCCACTGATTGAGCACCCAGAACTTCTGGAGACAGGCAGTTCCACTGGTTAATTGTTCTCACTGTCAGGAAGTTTCTCCTTAGTTTTAGGTTGCTTCTCTCTGTTCAGTTTCCATCCATTGCTTCTTGTTTGCATTCTGCTTCTTTGGAAAATACATTGTCCCCCTTTCTTTGTGGCAGCCCCTTAAAAGCCTGTTGCCTATCACACTCTTGGGTAAAGCATGTGAGCTATTTCCAATTTTCAATGGTCCATGAAAGTACATCTATAGTATGCAGATAATAAAGTCAAAAAAGGTGAACAACATTTTTACAGAACTATAGATAAGTTATGGCTGGGTGACAAGGAATGGCTGGGAGGGGAGGGGCCAGGTGAGGCACCCCTTGATATGAGTGACATTGAGTTGGCCACACCCACCCAGTCACATGATCACCAAGCATGCCCACCCAGTCGCATGACCACCAAGTCACACCCACCAAATAAGCCACGCCCACAGAACCGGTAGTAAAAAAAATTGAATTCCACCACTGTTCAGGAGAGATGCTATATAAAGTGCGTAAGTATGAGTGAAACATTCAACTTGAAAGCAGCCACCTCCTCTGGAAAATTTGAGTAGCTGCTTTGAAGAACGTCTCCAATCATCTGTGCGTGTGTGCCTTTGCCTAGTAGATTTGCTTTACTAGTGTTCCAAGTGAAATGTTGGCTATAATGAATATGTATGAGAATGCAACCAGAAATCAATCTTACGAAGCAGCTGGATGAACTTTGCAGAAGGTACAGCTGCTTAATATTTCAAGGAGAGATGTTTCACTCTTGTTAACGTACTTTAATATGTATTCCTTTTGAAGCTTTTCAAAGCCATGCTGTGGGTAGCAAATTTGCTTTTTCTCTTGTTACCATAAAATTCTTTGTTTGTAGACATAATTCAACTTTATCTGTAATGGAATCGCCATCTAATCCTTTCTACCCTTTCCCGATAGGAAAGCAGCAGTAGCTTTAATGGAGAAAACCAGAGGTGGTATTCAGCCGGTTCGGACTAGTTCTGGTGTGGTAGCAGAAATTTTGAGTAGTTCAGTGAACCAGCAAATACCACCTCTGGCTGGGCCCCGCCCTTTCCTGTCCTAAATTCCCTTGTTTTTTAGTTCAGCTGATTTGCGCAGCAGATTGGCATACCTCAGCTGAGCTAAAAAACACCTCACCCACCAGCGCTGACACCAAAGGTGGTCTTTGAGTGCTGCACTGCGCAAAGCGCACGGTCATAGAATCAATTGCACCACTCTGCCCTGCCCCACCCGCCTCGCCCTATATATCTTGCCTTTGCCATGCGGCCCAGCTAATCTCCACACCTCGCCTCCGTGCCTCGCCTGCTCTGCTCACCAAAAGTACTCATGCTGCCTGCTCGTCCTTTGTCTCAGGTTGAGGCCCAGGGACACACCATTCCCCAGCTCTAGCCTTGCCCCAGAGCCTCCTCCTGCCTGCCGTTCACTTCAGCCAGGTTGGGGAATGCACCATTCCCTGGCTCTGACCTTGCCCTGGGCCTCTGCCCGCATGCTGCCTCCCCTCCGGTCTCAAACTACGGCAATTTATTCGGCGTGTGGCCTGCTGCACTAAGCCGAAGGGCCATGAAGGGGCGGGGTGGTGGCATGGGCACAGTATAGGAATGGCTGAAACAGTATAGGAATGGACCGGACAGTTCTTCTGACCTCTAAGAAGATGCATCCAGAAAGCACTGCAGCGAGATCTTGCGCCCGCTTCTTCCATCCCTTGCTGCCGAGGCTTCACTCGCGGAGATGCTGCATGTGCTCTCTGGGCTGGCAGCTGCTTATCTCCACTGCTGCTCTTGCTGGGAGAGCAGACTGCAATTTAGCAGCTGTCAGCTGCCTCTAAGCCCCATCCGGAAAGTGCTGCGGCTGAGACAAACAGCATTCAACACGCTGCTGCTTCTCTGTGCTGCAGTGCTTTCCAGATGGGACTTAAGAGGCCCCAAAGTGGAGGCTCACAGCTGCTAAATTGCAGTCTGCTCTCCCAGCAAGAGCAGCAGTGGAGATAAGCAGCCGCTGCCCCAATGAGCAGAGATGGAGGGGAAGCAGGCCTGGAAAGGCTGCTCCGTCGAGCCTCGTCATGCGGAAGCCTACATACGCACATGCGTGCATGCTCACATTTTTGGCAAACCAGTGGTGGGTTTTTTTTCCTCCACCACTGCAGAAAACCCATTTTCCTGGAGTAGAAACAACACTATTCCATCACTGTATAATTGGCAAGCCACCCAGGTTATTTTATAGAAGAGATGGAAAAGACAGTACACCTGCTACCTGCTACTCAGCCTTGGGATTAAGTTTATTGGTATTCTTTACATCTCCTTACTCATTTATAGTTGAGGTAATCCAACATAGATTATGAAACATACATAGCAAGAAGAGTCAATCTTTCATAACACTAGAAAAACAGTGCGGGAAAAACATTTCCATACTTGTATTTGTGAATTAATACAGTTATCTAAGATCCTTTCCCCCCCTCCCCCCTCCCCCCCCCCCCCCCCCCCCCCCCCCCCCCCCCCCCCCCCCCCCCCCCTCATGTTGTACAATGACCTCTAAATATAATTTAACAGAGAGCCATTGCCAGTCTCATTTCTGAAACCTATCTGTTACAGTGTTTCCACTTTCATTTTAAATGTTAAGTGCACACTTATAAATTCATAAGTACACATGAATGCATGTAGTTGTATTTCGGCATAATTATCTGTACTTTATTTCTGCAGACTAACGTGCTGAATTTAAATGGATAAACATCTAATTTATAATTGCTAAGAAATTTAATCCAGTGCATATTATCAACTTTGTGGGACTGTACCCCATCCATATTGTTGTTTGTTTGGGGTTCTTTTTAAATGCAAAGCAAAGATTAAAATACAGAGGACCCAGGTGGATATAGATGGAATTGTTTAACTTTTGTTGCTAGAAATGTTTCTATGTACCGTATATTAAAGAAAATTTAGCATATTCATCCTTGAACAATAACCAAAATAGCCAATTTCAAAATTAAAATATACAGTAGAAGTCTTGTTCCTAGTTACCTTCAATGTTCCATGCAGAGTTACTTGTTCTACAAAGTTGAAGGCTGTTTTACTTTTCTAGTCAACATTTTTTCCCCATATTATAGAAAGACAAAAATGGATTTGGGTGTCACTTTTGAAAGCTTCTCATTCTCACTGTATCCCTGGTGAGCTCATGTACAGTTTAAACCTATATTTTGGAAAGGTGACATATAAACATTGGAAAATGTTTATATAAAAAGAGTGAAGAAACCTGTCAGCATATAAAATCTGAATATCTTTAATTGTTGGGAGGTTGCTGCAGGGCCTCCATCCTTCCTTCCTTCTTCTTCCTTCCTTCCTTCCTTCCTTCCTTCCTTCCTCCTTCCTTCCTTCCTTCCTTCCTCTTCCTTCCTTCCCTCCCTCCCTCCCTCCCTCCACCACCTGTGTGCAAATCTATTTTCCCTGCTCTGATACAATTTCTCCTTTTGGCCATCTACCAGTGAATCACCTAGGTAACCCAAGTACTGGTTGCCATGGGTACTTTGCTGAGCATATATTCTTTTTCTGATGTAGCATATAGTGTTTTGTTTAAAACTCAGTACTATTATCCTAGTATCATTTAGCCAAAGGAACCTCACTTTCCTTTCTCACTTCAATCTGATACAGATAACAAGTTCAATTAGTATCCTCTAGATGAGGAGTGTCAAACTTGATTTCATTGAGGTCCACATTAAGGTTATGGTTGACGGGGATCGGGGGGGGGGGGAATGTGGCCAGCTTCCTGCCACCCTCCTTCTCATTCCCATCTCCTTCCCTCCCTTCCTTCCACCTTCCCTCCCTCCCTCCCTTCCCCCTCCCTCCCTCCCACCTCTTTCCTTCTCATTCCCATCTCCTTCCTTTCATCCCTTTTCCCTCTCTCTTCCCTTTCCTGGGGGAGAAGGTGACTCCCACCCACTTTTAAATGTGGCCTGGGATGCTCAGATATCTGCTGCTTGTTTTTTCCCCAAAGAAAAAGAGAAATTGCTGGCACAGGGTCAGCACTGTAAATTTTTAAAGATTTGAAAAGCTGTTCTTTTAATGTTGGGGTCTCGCTTTTTTTTGGAACAACCCCACCCCTCCTCCCCATGCCTTCTTTGTTTCCAAGAAAAAAAAGAAATTGGAGGAAGGGAGAAGAAGAGGGGGATAAACTCCCCCCCAAACACACAGAGGAGATGCAAGCTACTCAATGCAAGAAGCCTTGTAAATAAAATACCTGAATTTCTCCTCTTACTAAATACGGCTAAATTCAACATTATATTTGTCTGTGAAACATGGCTCAACGCATCTCTCCCTGACTCCATTACCACAGTACGAGACTATCATGTTTACCTATCAGATTGTGAAATCCGTAGAGGAGGTGGTGTTGCTATCTTCTATAAAAAGTCCCTACATCTAAAAAACATCCAAGTTACCCAGGAACTTGCTATTCCTGAAACCATCACATGTGAACTGTCGTTAAATATCACATTTCGGTTCTTACTATGTTACAGAGCCTCTGATTATGACATCGAACATGCAAACAAGCTAAATACACTACTAACATGGGCAGCATCCTGCCCACACACTTTTATCTTTCTTGATGATTTCAATTTACCTCATATTAACTGGACCCTTAACGAATGTACAACTGAACCCACACATACAACCTTATACTATGCAGTAACAAATCTGGGACTAGAACAACTAGTAACTAACAACACTAGACTTAACAACTGCCTCGATCTCATCTTCTGCAATAGTTTGAATTCAATTTACAGAATACAAATTAAAGAACCCTTTTTCAACAGTGACCACAACATGATAGACTTTTGTCTCAACATACGTCCATACAAAAATCATCACAATGATGGAATCCCCAATTATAACTTCAAAAAAGGCAACTATGATCTTATAAACAATGATCTCTCATCCTTTGATTGGCAATTTCTATTCACTGGATGCAATACTATAGAAGACCATTACAACATATTTTTACTTGAAGTCAAAAGAGTCATCAAACTATATGTACCATTAACAACTCTCAAAACCAGAAAAAACAAATTACCCATAACAATAAGGAAGCTTTAATCCAAAAAGAAATCACTTTGGCGGAAAAAACAAAACTGGTCATGTTGCCAACTTCAAAAGCCGATACAAAAGTTTATGCCACCAGACAAGAACTGAATCCACCAATTATCACATTAAACAAAAAGAAAACCTTCTATGCACCAATTCCACCTGCGCTTTCTACAATTTTGTAAACAACAAACTAAAAGCCTCAAGGTCCATCCCACCCCTGAAAGGACCTAATGGTAAAGACTGCAATGATGACACTATTAAAGCAAACATCTTTAACACATTCTTTGGCTCAGTATTTGTAAACAGCAATGGATCATGCCCAGTATTTCCTTGTCAAACCACAGACAATTGCAATGATCGAATACGTATTGATTTTACAGAAGACAATGTTGAAAAAGCACTATGCAATCTAAAACCATCTCTATCTATTGGACCAGACAGAATATGTGCCTACTTCTTAAAAAACTATCCACTGCCATAACCGAACCTCTAAGCATAATCTTCGAAAAATCTTTCAGGACCAGCTCCTTGCCAAAACTATGGTCACAAGCTACAGTCATCCCCATCTTCAAAAAGGGAGACCCCAGCCTAGTTGAAAATTACAGACCAATCTCTTTATGCTGCATCAGCTGTAAAGTCATGGAATCAATTATTAACCAATCCATCATCCATCACTTAGAAACAAACAACCTACTCTCTAATAAACAGTTTGGTTTCAGGAAAAAACTATCATGTAATCTGCAACTCTTACACTGCAAAAACATATGGACTACACAACTCGATCAGGGCAAAGCAATAGACACAATCTACATAGACTTCTGTAAAGCCTTTGATTCAGTGGTACACAACAAACTACTCCTAAAACTAAAATCTTACGGTATCTCTGGACATCTGCATAACTGGATAGAAGCATTTCTGTCAAACAGACAACAAATGGTTAAAATTGGGAGTGTCCTTTCAAATTCTGTACATGTCAACAGTGATGTCCCCCAAGGCAGTGTTCTAGGACCAACTCTTTTCATACTCTACATAAATGACCTCTGTGATCATATCAAGAGCAATTGCATTCTCTTCTCTGATGATGTAAAGCTATTCAACACCACAGACAAAACTGCTACCCTTCAAAAAGACCTTGACTATGTGTCAGAATGGTCAAACAAATGGCAACTTCAAATCTTAACAAATAAATGCTCTGTCGTACATATTGGTTAAAAAAAAACCAGAAAATAAAATACAAGCTGAATAGTCAAGACCTTGTTGATGATCCAAACTCTGTCAAGGATCTTGGAGTACACATCTCTAATGACCTAAGTGCTAGAGCCCACAGTAACTACATAGCCAAAAAGGCGTTAACCTAATCTTATGTAGCTTTTTCTCTGGTAACATTACACTAATAACTAGAGCATACAAAACATTTGCTAGACCAATACTCGAATACAGCTCATCAGTCTGGAACCCACATTATGTATCTGATATTAACATCGTGTTTATTAACACGGTTGAGAAAGTCCAGAAATATTTCACAAGAAGAGTTCTACACTCCTCTACTCATTGCAGAATACCTTATGCCACCAGACTTGAAATTCTAGACCTAGAAAACCTACAACTATGCCGCTTTCGGTGCGATAGTATAGTATATAAAATCATACATTGCAATGTCCTACCTGTCAATGAATACTTCAGCTTCAACAATAACAACACAAGAGCAAACAATAGATACAAACTCAAGGTTAATCGCACCAAACTTGATTGTAGGAAATACGACTTCAGCAACAGAGTGGTCAATGTCTGGAATACTCTACCTGACTCTGTGGTTTCTTCCCCAAACCCCAAAAACTTTAACCTTAGACTGTCTATTGACCTCACCCCTTTCTTAAGAGGTCTATAGGGGGCGTGCATAAGCACACCAACGTGCCTACCGTCCCTGTCCTATTGTTTCTTTTATTTCTTTTATTTTTCTTATATGTATCCATGTAGTCATAACTATGTTTTTATTTATACCTGTTATCTTGTAAGCAATTGACAAAAATAAAATAAAATAAATAAATGAATGAATGAATGAATGAATCCAAAGTCGGAGAAGAGACCCTTACAAGCCCGAGTCACTGCCTCCTCCGCTCCCATCGCCTTTTCATCCAAAGGGAAAAGTTCCCAGTCCAGAAAAAATGCTCCTAGAGCTGGAGAGTTGTGCTACGAAGCAAGAAAAAAGAGGAAGAAAAACTTTGTGACTTGTGAAAAACCCAGGGAGAATCCTCCCCAGCCTCCCCGCCCCCAATGTGGCTGCTTCTGCATTGGCTGGCAGGCTCTTCACCAACCACCACTGGAACCCTGCTGGAGATTTGGAACTAAAAGAGGAGAGCAACTGAGCAGGGAAACCAGAGCAGGAGAAATCGGCTGCCAGCCAGAGCAATGTCATCCATGGGGATTTACCTTTCGGCTCCCTTTTTCTTCCTTCCTTCCTTTCCTGCGAGTGGCAGGAACTGGGCTTGGTTTGCAGGGACTGAGGTTTACTTTCCTTTTCTGCCTTTGCCTGCTTCCCAGCCAAGGAATGCTGTTCCTTTTGCTGCTTCCACCCCAAAAAAGCCTCCCTCCTTCCTTCCTTCTCATTCCCACCTCATTCCTCTGTGCTCAGGAAGGGATGAGGGGAGAGGGAGAATTTGGCAGCGCTACCAGTAGCTGTGCTTACCACATCTGTGGCTTTCCCATGCAGGGTAGGGAAGCCACACAGGCTGCAAGGCCAACTGGCCTGCAAGCAGGCCATGGAGACTCTGGTGCTAGGCATAGCACTGATTTATGGTGGCCATCTGTCCTGGAACATGGTGAGCCATAGATCTGTGGGGCAGCCCTGGAGCCAGCTAGGGACCACCCCTGCCGCCTTGCCCTCACCCCCTGAGCATGTGCAAGGAGATGGCAAGTGCCAAGAGGGTAGGGTTCCTTGCTGACTCCAGGGCAGCCCGCAGATCTAAGGCTGACTGCGTTCAGGCCAGAAGATGGCCATCAAGTTATAGATTACTGCCTGGCCAGTCTGGGCCAGGGCTAAGGCACCTGGGACTGGTCCTTTGCTGTCACAAGGGCAGCCCCACAGGCCAGATCTAGCCACATCATGGTCCGGATGCGGCCCCTGGGCCTTGAGTTTGATACCCCTGCCCTAGATGCATTGATGGGTTGTTTTGTGATTTTATTGAAGAAAGCTGTGGAAATATAAGAGAAAGGTGGAGGAAGGTAGAAATGCTTTTTTAACTATTGTGTTTAGATTGCAGGAATGTCATGTAATTAAACTTCCTTTCTTCTCTTAATGTTAATCAGTGTCATCTTGTTCCTGTTTGTCCTTGTGAACTTCATCCAGTGGCATCTTTATCCCTAATCTAATTATTGTTTTCAATAGTTGCAAGTCATGACTTGACCACATGAGGGCACATCAACATTATCTTTAACTAAATATTTTCTAAGCTTAAATGCTACGTTATGAATGCTGTGGTGTAAATTATAAAAACATATGAACTTTGCTTTTATTATTCACATGAACTTCAGAAGACATAGATATTAGATCAATAGACTCAAAAATATGTACTTGTTCAGATGACTCTTGATGTCTTTTCTTTTATGTACACTGAGAGCATTTGCACCAGGACAAATTCCTTGTGTGCCCAATCACATTTGGTCAATAAAGAATTCTATTCTATTCTATTCTAAAAACATATACATTCACACAAAGACCAGGTGTAATTTGAAGGATAATGAACTGTTGAAAATCATACAGTTGGAAGGTTTCTAAGAGGTTATTTTATCATAGTTAATATTTTTACCTGGTATGTACTTGCATCTGAACACAGTTCAAATTTTGTGTCCCCCCCCCCCCCATAATAGCAACTCTATTGGATAGATTGGATTGGAGAAGTAGTGCACTACACTGGCTTTCGTAGTATTCAGCTGATTGTACCATCAGTACAAAGTCAACTGTTAGCAATCACATAGATCTTCTCCAGAGTGATCTGTTACTAAGATCTTCCAATGGTACATCTATTGCTGCTATAATCAAATCAATTTGCCTTACTGAGGGTTTTCCTGTTCTAATGTTTCCTTCCACCTTCCACATTATTAGTCTTCTTAAAAAAGGTAGTATACTTTGTCCATGATAAGATAGTTTGAGCCTCGTCATGAGTGAGTTATTTCAGGTGGTTCATTCTTGATCCACTAGTTTGGTTTTTTTGGCTACTTTGGTATTCACAAGAATCTTTTCCAACATCAACATTCAAAAATATCAATATTTTTATCCTAATTTTTTAAAAATCCAAGTTTTGCTTCTGCAAGTATCATGGAAAACTGTTGTCTGCCCACTTCTAATCTTTATAGGTATATACACATTAAACATCTGAATATGTTTCCTACATCCTTTACCTGACCAAGTGCTAGTCTGCAGTGTATTTATTGATTGTTTGATATCTTACTGTTGATAGCTAATCAAAAAAGGCAAAGCTATCATCATCCATTGTAATATCTTCATTGTCAGTTGCTTCTCCTTCTTGCTCACACAGGTAGTATCCCCACTGCTGATCGGTAGTTCTTAAGAGTTATGTTGGGAACAAATAATTCTGGAGAAGGTCCATATAAGTGGTTGTGAGTCAGATGGAGTGAGCTGTGTATAAATTGAATCTATACATATAAAAGCGAAATACCAGTCATGCATCATCACAAAATCTCCACAACCGTGAAGCCTACAAACTTGAAATTTGACATGTATGTTCATCTTGGCTTCTAGGTGCTCACTAAGAAAGGATTTTTCAAAATGACCATCAAAGCATTAGTATTTTGTATATTATTATTAACATGCTCTGATGCTAAGAAGTTCTACTCCCCCTCCCCTCCTGAAAAGGAATCTGTTCCAAATGCAAAACGCAAGCAGAGGAGAGGAGTTTCAGCTTCAGTTTCAGTTTCACAGCAGCAAGCAGCTTTAGTACAGAACAGTTGAGCTAAGCCATGCCCAGGCTCCTTGCTGTCTCCTTCTTGCTCACACAGCAAATATTGTTTCCATTTTCCAAACAGCTCTCAACTCTCTCATACACTGACACAACACTAGCCAGATGAATACCGATGGATGCTGGTAGGCAGAGGCAGAATTTCTCCCCCTTATTTTCCTCCCCAAAAACTCAGCCCAACCACATAGTTATGTAGCAAAGCACGGGTATCAAGCTAGTAAAATAAATAAAATAAAAATAAGATAAAATGAGTTCCATACTACTTTGAAGTCAATAAATTCTATGAGAGATCAATAATCATAGGCATAAAAACTTTAACCAGAAAAATAATAAATTGTGTTGCAATGTCATGTTGTATGCTTTATCAGCTGTCCTTTCTTGTATTATCCCCAAATTTTACCAATTTTCTGTAATACTATCTTTTTCTTGATTACACAGTTGATCTTGCCATTTATAATCATATTCATTTTCATTATAGTACATGTCATGCCCTTGGTAGAGTCAGACTCTTGAGGGAGAGGAGGAACAGCCAACAGGGAGTGGAGGTGTGGCTCCGGAGGTTGTGGAGGAGGCTGGGGAAGGGCAGAGGCTGGCTGGGCAGCCAGAGGAAGAACCAAGCCCATCCCCTCTGCATCCTAGGACACACAGGGAGGAATGAAGAAGGCAACAAGTTGGCTTACGAGAGAGGAAGCGGCCATGATCCTCCTCATTGGTTGCAGCTGGGGAGACTAGTATTATAAGAGAGACAATTACAAAACAGTGTTGCCAGAAGCAAAGCGTGTGTTATTTTGGGCTGAAGTTATCTTGGTTGGTGTCCTTCCAACAGACTGCCTTGTTATCTCCTTGAATTTGATAATTACTTATCCTGTCCCATTGTGGAAATTTTGTCACTGTAGTTTGTTTGGTTTTTTATTTCACTTCTATCTGCTCATTAAGTTCGGACTGTATTGCTTTCTTTTGAAGACTATTTTTGAGTACATTTTATCTCCAACTCAGAATCATTGAACAGTGGGGCCAAGTTGGAGGCATTAAAGAACATTTATTTACGTTTTGGATTTTGTTATGTTTGTGTTACACTCTGAGTCATCACAGTACATGTTGGAGTAAAGCATACAGATACATTTCTGAAAATTCCAAGTGGAAAATGTTCTTATTAAAGGCAACTCTTATTCTGATCTAACATCATATCTTATTACAAGTTAGGAAAAATAAAATGGTCATATATTTGTAACTGTTTTACTTTTACTTGTATATGTTTACTGGGAAATATATCCCAATGAGCTGAGTGGGCTTTACTGTCTCAAAAGTCAGCATAGGTTTGCAATCTTATAGCATAATTCTGTCCATGTCTATTTACTTATTATATTTATTTATATTCTATGAGCAGCATACAATTTCTCAAATACAAAATATTTTGAACTTAATCTTTTTACTGATATGGAGATCAAAAAGTCTATAAGACATGTTTTTATTGTCACATGAGCTAGACCAATGACATTTTTGAAAGAGATGAAATTTTCCTGTAATATTTATTATATTGTAATATTTGTCGTTCTTCTAAAAGGAAAGCCACATTAGATTCTAGCAGTATCATATTGATTTTAAATGATTAATAGTTTCATGGTTTAATCTGTTTGACACAATAAAGCTTTTATTTTTGCACTGGAAAAAAAATTAGTCAAGAAGTTGTATGTTAGTCCAAAATTCTTTTCCAGAATTGTGAAATAAAAGTATTATTATCCCACCAAAAATGTATTATTACTATTTTTTCCCCATCCTTATTACCCACTTGACTGAGTCTTGTACAATTTGCATATGTTTTATTTGTAAGTTCATGCCAAAATCTAGACTGTCACCTTCAGGACATTAAAAAAAAACCTTCTGTACCAGAAGTTGATGGGGGTTCTGATAGTGAAACTGGGTCTATTTGCAACAAATTTAAAGTTGGACTCCTGCAGTTTTTTTTTTAAAAGGAACTTGGAGCAAACAAGACATTGAACAAGTTAATTATAATTTCATTGACTTTATCAGGCTTTGGTTTTTATTTTCATATCTACCAGGCCCTGAAGTATTAAACACTGACATTAGGAGAAAGAAAGAAAAAGCAAGAAAAATCCTGCAGAACAGTCCTTGTTTTGGAACATTCATTTAGGAGTGATTTATTAAGGACTACTGAATCAGGCTGATTAAAATGCATAAACAGCTTTGAACAGTAAACAACCATGTCTAAGGATGAAAAAAATAGGACCCACATGTTGTGCATGGAAATTGCCCTTAACAACATGGCCTATTGTTCAGCAGATAGAAAGCCAAAGGTTGCTTGTAATCAAATTTGAAGTTTCCCATCACTTACTTATATAAATGTTTCAATTTGTTATTGCTTTAAAAAAGTGTTTCCTGACTTTCTCCTCACAGAAGCTTGCTTTCTTTGAATATCAGGTAGAGAAACAATTAAGAACTGGAAGTCAAAGCCATATTTTTTTCAAGGTGAAATAAACATGTTGAAAACAATGGTCCCCACAGGATTAACAGATGCGCAGTTATTAGAGCCTTTTCAAACAGGAACATAGAAAAAAAATAGCTTTCTTTTGCCACAGAAACAGATAAAAATAAAAAAGGATGCAATCTATTTTGGTACCATCAAGCTTCACAACCAATTTCTTTTATTTGCTATATTGTTAAAAAAAGTTCAAAGTAAGATATAATTAAAAACATATATGATTATAAGCACCTCAAGCATATATCTTTAGGACTGGATAATTAAATATGAATAAGTAGGTTACTTACTTTCCTTATTTGATTGTAATTATAATTCTATTTTAATATTATGTAGAATTACATAACCCTAATTACTGGATAATCCTGGAAAAAGAAGTGTGCTGGTACACAATTCTCAACTGCTGCATTTGATTCCACCATAGAATTGTGTGTGGGTGTTTGTATGTGTGGGTGAAAGAGTCTTTTATACAGTGTTGACACCTAAGTGAATGCCTAGACCAGTGGTCACAACCGATGGGATGGGGACCACTGGTAGTCTGCAAGAAAATTTTGGTGGTCCACAGAGAAATGTCCCCCCCAAAGCACTCCCTTTGGTGGTCCACAGAGAAATGTCCCCCCCCCCCAAAGGCTGCATGGGAATACAAGGCCCACATGGCTATCCACTCGCTGGCCCTCATCCTTCGGCCGAGTGCAAACCTTACCTTGAGTAGAGCCATGTGAGCTGGAACTGAAAGGTAAGACCAATGGCAGGGGAGAGAAATCCGCCCCGGGGTGGCTTGCTGACGTTGGTGGGAAAGTCGGTCCCATATTCAGAGCTGCAGGAGTCACAGGACTGGCCCTTTGGTTACCCCAGAGCAGCTCCTCCAGGCCATGGCAGGCCGGTGCACCTGGGTGGAGGAGCAGCTGCTCCAGGATGACCAAAGGGCCAATCCTGTGACTACTGCCGCTCTGGAATATGGGACCGACATTCCCACCAACGTCAGCAAGCCACCATCAATCAAAATTCATATTAGTGGTCCACAGGATTTAAAATTATGAGTTGGGTGGTCCCTGAGGTCCAAAAGGTTGGCGATCCCAGCCTAGACTACTCTGACATTTTCTTGAAAATCCCCCCCCCTCTCACACACACAGAGGTCCATGGTAAAATTGTCTTCCGTGAAATCAGTCCCAGGTGCCAGAAAGGTTGGGGACTTCTGAATTAGACCATGCAGGGTCCCTACAAGAGAGCCCTTTTAAGGATTATGTATTAATAGAAAAGCAACTAACTTAGCTCTGATCCTAAACACTAAAGCTGTTGCACATAAAAAACAGAGGAACTCTCATCAATTATCGCAGCCACATTTTTCATCTGAGTGGAGGGCCTGGGAAAGGTGTCAGAATAACAGAATAACACTTAGAAGGGACTTTGTGCGGGGACCCTATACCATTTCAGAGAAATGGCTGTCCAGTCTTTTCTTAAAAATCTCCAGTGTTGGAGCACCAAGAACTTCTGGTGGCAAGCAGTTCCACTGGCTAATTGTTCTCACTGTCAGGAAGTTTATCCTTAGTCTTAGTTTGCTTCTCTCTTTGTTTAGTTTCCATCCATTGTTGCTTGTTTGCCTTCTGGTGCTTTAGAAAATACATTGCCCCCCCCCTTCTTTGTGGCAGCCTCTGAAAAGTCTGTTGCCTATCACATTCTTGGGCAAAGCATGTGAACCATTTCCTTCTTTCACTGGTCCACGAAAGTACATCTATAGTATGTAGATAATAGAGTAAAAAAAAAATGTGAACAACTTTTTACAGAACTAAAGATACGTTGAGGCTGGGTGTGACAAGGAATGGCTGGGAGGGGAGGGGCCAGGTGAGGCACCCCTTGATGTGAGTGACATTGAGTTGGCCACACCCACCCAGTCATGTGACCACCACTCCACACCCACCAGTCACATGACCACCAAGCCACACCCACAAATTGGGCCACACCCACAGAACTGATTGTTAAAAAAATTGAATCCCACCCCTGGAGAACAGTATTCATTTAAATTCATGCATTGCAGTTTATTAAAAGATTTGCTTTCCTTGAAGAACAGAGTCTTGACCAAAAACTGGTTTATTGCATTTCCTGCAGGTTTCTCTTTTAAATCTGCACTGAGTTGGCACATGTGAATATCTGGTACAACAATATCACATTCATTTTGATCTGTTAAGTTTGTATCATATTAAAGGTTTATTCACATTTGCCTTCATGATCAACTGCAACTCCATGAAGTTTCCATGGAGACAGTAATGTTAAAAATTTTTAAATGTTAAATTTTCATTGTTACGAATTTTTAATGCTTTCTTTTAGATGCATTATTTAACATTTTAACAATATTCAGACAGATAGCATGGACTGTCTTCTTTATAGCTCATTAAACAACCAATGCTCTGTAATCACTAAGTGGTTGGTTATCAAATATTCCTGCAGTACTTTTATTACTTATAAAAAGCTGAATTGGGAAACTTCTTAGTACGTATGTTTAGCATCCATAAGATTCAAGGAACATATTTTTCCTTCCCAACAACTATCTTATTCGCCTCAAATTTTGAGTTTTTCTTAATATAATTCTATCACATGCATTACATTTTCCAATAAAATTACCCCCTTTTTTAAAAAAAGAAATAAATTACATGTTTGTCTGTTTTACCTACCCTTTTCCTCCTTCAGAGATAAGAGTCAACAGATTCTTGAAATTAAGAAAACCTGGAGCATGTGTTTGGCTTCTGTGTAAAATGACCATGAGCTCAATTTAGGCACAGTACTGTAAAGAAATACCTTGCTCAAACAGTGCTAGGAGCCATTAGAAAGCCTACGGACTTGTAAATTTTCTCATCCCCCACATATATTGTACACTACCTAAGCCCCTCTCCACGGTAAATGGGTGTTTAAGAAATGTGAAATATAAATAAATCCTTATAGTTATGCATTTCAAGCATTGTGTTTTCTCTAACTGTAAATAATAACCTACAAACCAAATAATTTTGTTTCCATGTCAGATTAATTTTGCTTAATTGTGGGGTTTAGGGATTTTTAGTTTAACACATTTAGAAAATATTAGGTTGTGGAAAACTAATATAGATCAAGTTATTTATACAGAAGCAACATGCTTTATATGGTATTTGACTGAATTATTATTGTAGTTATCAAAAAGTATGTTTCCTCACTAAGAAGATTTAGCAGCACAGCTTAGATGTCCTTAAAACTATAGGAAAAAACTATTGTGATCTTATACTCACTCTGAAATAAATTTAATTGAAACTCTGGTAGTGTTACACACTTCTGTATGTGATTGTGGGCACTACCTGCAAACTAAAATAAGATATGTTAATGCCATACTGAGATAAATGGAAATAAATTGAATGAGATGTATATAATATTCACATTAAATAGGGATTTTAGTATATTTGATTTTGCTGAATTATTCATCCCCAAAGTTATATAGATTAAAATTAAATGCTTTTAAATTCATATGTTTCCTATCTGAATATATAGTCATTTTTAATTCATATGTTTCCAATCTGAGTATAGAATCATTTGCATCTGCATTTCTAAATGATCTAGCTGCTTAACAATTAGTACTTTTTTTTCTCTACAGCCCAACCATCAACTCTGCTTGAAACATGAACCTACATAGTGTATTCCTAAATAAATCATTCAATGTTGAGGAATTAAATAGTTTTTGAACATAGTTGTACTTTAGAAGCCTAGCATAATGAGATATTCTAAGAAAGGAAAGTTAGCAAGTATCATTCATAAGTGTAACTATCTTAAAGCCATCCATTCCTGATAAAGCAGGAATTTCAAGGATTAGAACTTGGGGTCCATTAGAGATGCTGGTAAATGGATTTCCATGACAAAGAATGAAATGGTGGATTACAGATGAGCCCTTCTTTATAACTAGCATGCTAAATTGGTGTGCTAAGCTGACAAAAGAACAATAACTGCCTCCTGACACTAGGCAGTTTGGCTGGTGAGCAATCCTCACAGCAAATGTTAGTATTGTTTGAGTATTTTTTTGTCTTTCTATAAAGTCCTAATGAGCTCCTTGGGTGAGAGTAAAACATGTTGCTTTTTCACACTGTGCTCAAGACCCTTAAGCTTCACAGAGTGAAGCCTAAAGAAAGAGTAATGGACCATGAGCTTAATAGACCTTATATTAACATAACAGCAAGAATGTCACCAAATGCAAAGTTAGGGCATAGTGTAAATTGTCTATTTGTTACATTTAATAACATACAAAGACAACACAGAGGGATAACACTAAATCATTGTCACCACTGGAGGATTTTGAAAACTTAAATTTCACTCCCCAAAATCTCATATTTGTCTTTAATTGTCATTAATTATAATTTTGTTTATGCATTAGATGTGTGTGTATACAGACCAATGACAACCAATTATTGCTATCTTCCTTTAAAATTTCCATGATGCCTGTTCAGGACATTTTTTAGAAATGAAATGAAAGCATGGCTGGTCTTGTTATCTAGATAGCTTAAATAAAGTACACTGTGGATTTCAAAATGCATAGTATGAAAATCCATCATCATCCTTTATGGATTTTGACTAGGGTCCTTTATTTGGAAAATCTCTAAAAACTAGTATAAACAACACATGCAAGAAAGTGATTGACTACAATCAATCATACCTTTTGGGCAGCTCCACTATAAAGTCCATAGAGATCTCTCTCCAGGGTGCTGAAGGTTCTGCCACTGTTTGTAAAAGTTCAGGGGATTTGCCTTGTCTTCTTTTTGCAGCAGCGCAGATGGGGCAACTAGTAACATAGTTTTCAATATCTTTTTTGAGAGATGGCCACCAGAATTGTCTTTTGATGAGGTGCAAGGTTTTTACAAATCCAAAGTGTCCAGCTATTTTTGAGTCATGGCATCATTTCATGAGGTCCATTCTCTGGCTGGCAGGGATGTAAAGTTTGTTTTCGACCCAGGCTAGACTGTCTTTGAGTAAGCAAATGTTTTTGTTAGCCTGGAGCCAGTCATTCTTAAGTTGTGCCTCCTTAAATTTGGAAGTCACTGCATTGTCAGTCAGTGGTTCTTTCTTCCCTTGTGCTCGGGTGATTTCTTTGGCTGCAAGTTGGATTGGTTGGATCCTAGGTTTTACAACTTCAATCTTTTTGCTGTTGTATTGGGGTTTCTCGGACAGGACATCTGCCAAGAAATTCCCCCCTCCCCTGGGAGATATTTGAGAGTGAAATTAAAAAAATTAAAATATTGGGCCCACCATACTTGCTTTGGTGAGAGTTTCCGTGGAGTTTTCAGGGCTTCTAGATTTTTATGATCAGTCCAGACTCCGAAGGGGATTTTGTTCCCTTCCAGGAAGTTTCTCCATGTGAGGAGTGCCCATCGCACAGCATATGCCTCTTTCTTCCATATGGCCCATCTTTGCTCAGTTCCTGTCAGTTTCTTGGAAGTATAAACACATGGTTGCAACTGTCCACGTTCATTCTTTTGGAGTAGAACTGCTCCAACTGCTACACCACTAGCATGTGCTTGGTTGTTCAAGGTCTGGGTGTTTCAGGATTGGTTCTGCTGAGAATAGTTGTTTAAGTTTTTTTAATGCCACTTGGCATTCCATCGTCCAGGTAAGGGGTTGCCTTGGCTTCAGCTTCTCCCCCCTTTCATTTTTAAACAAGCTTGTGATGGGGAGGGTGATATTCGCAAAAGCTGGAATGAACTGATGGTAAAAGTTTGCAAACCCCAGGAAACTTTGCAGTTGTTTGCAAATATGGGGCAGCTCCCAATCGATGACAGCTTTTACTTTTTGTGGGTCCATCTCTATTCCCTCATGGGATATTCTATATCCCAGGTAGTCAATTTTTGCTTGATGGAACTCACATTTAGAAAGTTTTGCATATAGTTTGGGGTTTTGGAGTTTTGTGAGAACTGCTCGGAGTAACTTTCTGTTTTCTTCTTTTGTTTCAGTGCATGGCAGATTATGGTCTATTCTTTCCACATACCGATACAAGCTTAAAAATGGCCCTCATTCCCAAGACCCTAGGCTTAGGGCAACTTCCCACAGCAGTGGGAATACCTGAAGGCAGAGGGTGTTAAGAATCACCAAGTTAAATCAGGCTGCCTTTGGACTTGGACATTCAAAAAATGAAAATAGATGCTCAATTAGAAGAACTTCTGATTGAACTCAGTAATATGTATTACTGATTATGATTATTATCATTGGATTATGTGAAACATTACAAAAAGGTGAAACTTTTTGTTGAACTTGATAGGACTGGGCTACTCTACAGTAGAGGCACCGAAGATGGACGATGTGGCAATGTTGGTTTTCTCATCAACCAAAAGCTGAAACACTCTGTAATAAAATTTGAAAGTATATTACACAGAGTACTCCAATTCATCATTCAATTGAACAAACAATATAAGTTTCAAATCATCCAAACTTATGCACCAACAATAAGATATAGTGATGATGATGTCAAAGAGTTTTACAATGATGTGGCCTGCCTTCAAGACAAAGAAAAATGGCAATACAAAATACTAATGATTGACTTTAAATGCAAGAATAGGAAGAACAATACCTGGATAAAAAGTGATAAAAAGTGAATGGAAGTGGTGAACAAGGTAATAGAGGTGATAGGCTAATAGATTTTGCTAAAGGGGAGGAACTTGATATCATGAATGCATTTTGCAAGAAAAAAGCTAGCAGAAGATATGGATATACAAATGAAATTGACTACATCATGTCAAGTGATAAACCATATTCTGCAATTGCACTGTAATCAATCATTTTAACGTTGGAAGTGACCTTAGAAAGGTATGAGTTAAAGTGAAGATAGAGTCAAAAAGAGTGTATGAAAATGATAGACACGCCACAAAAAACAAAAATAAAGAATGATAAGGTGTTAGAGAAGAACAGCGATTTTGAGATTAATCTATCAAATCGCTTTGCTATATTGCAAGATTTGGAAGAGATTAACATTACAGATCAAAATGAACAAATAGTCAAAAACATCAATGAATCTGCTAATAATTTAGCACCACCAGAAAAACATTTTGTACATTCAAAAATATCTGATGAAATTATTGATTTAATGAAAAAAATGATAGACAATAAAAACTACAAGAAGTTTCACTTATAAACTGGAGCATGTTGAACTTGGCAAGACCATAAGAAAATGTATCCAAGAAGAAATACTTCAGTTTAATGTGAAGCTTGTGAAAAAGGCAATTGAAGAAAACAAAGGGATTAATAGAGCAGAATCAAGCTTGTAGAAAGCCAGACTGGTATTTTCATATAATTTTGTACTTTATTTTTTTCCCATACCAAAAGTAAAGCATTCCTCATATAATTTCTTTGAAAATATCTATGTATCATACTCCTTCCATACCATAAGAAAGCATGCCATCCTAATTGAAGATCATGTCCCTCCAATAATAATAATCTATGTTTCAAATTTATCCATTCTTTTACCCATGTAAGTACAGATGCCTGACAATATAGCTTCCAATCTAGTAGCCCAAAGCCCCCATTGTTTTTAGATTCTTGTAACATTTTCAATTTTATTCTTGCATTTTTCCCTTGCCGTATATACTTCAAGATTGTTCTATTTAATTCTTCAAAATATTTTTTCTCTACTTTTATCGGTATCGTTTGGAATAGAAAAAGTAGCTTCAGTAATATATTCATTTTTATAGTGGCTATTCTCCCTATCATTGATAGTTGTAGATTCTTCCATTTCTCCAAGTCCAGCTTGATTTGTTGCATTAATTTTATATAATTATCATCTTTAATTGTTGCACATCTTGCTGTTAAATAGATATCTAGATATTTAACTTTCTTTACTATCTGAAGTTCTATTTTGCCAATGTCTGATTTTTTCAACATAGACCACCCTGTCCTTGAATGGCTGGGTGGACTGGACATTAACATTTGAACTATAATAAGTCCATACATTTGCCATACACTAAATAATATAAAATCACTAAATGAAGTGTTGTAAGTTGAGGGCTACCTGTATTTCAAAAATAAACAAAAATAATTAAATGAACATCTATAATCATACATATGCCCAGCTTCCCTGGTTTAAAATTTAAAAGCGTTTTAAAGAAGCAATGTAAAAGGAAATATGCAGTTTGGCCTCATATTTATTTATCTGGCTTAGATCCTGTTATTCATTCAGAAGTGGAAGTTGAGGTAATTAGTATTTCATCCTCATAGTTGTTCCTGGAACAAGTTGGGCTAAGAAAATATATCTTGTTCAAAGTCAACTCAGTGAGCTTCCATAGACCAGAATCTGGATCCCATCCTCTTAGTCAAGCACTCTATTACAGTCATGGCTTGATCCAATTTAGTCCATTATACTAGTGTTTCTCAACTTTGGCAACTTTAAGATATATGGACCTGAACTCCCAGAATTCCTCACTAAGATCATGGTAACAGTGTTTGTTGGTGCAGGTTCTATATACGGATTAGTGCACCCATGTCATGCCATGCTCAGATGCTTAGAGACCTCCAGAATTTAACTTTATCTTCAACTAAGGATCAACATTTCTAGGTCAATGAAGTAACACTGAGATTTCTGGGAATCATTCTGAAAACAGAATGTTATGGGGTTCTTGGGTGGTGAGAAAGCATCGTTGATGTTTTTTCCTATCTGTTAAGGAAAACAAGATTCCGGTGCTTTACCCTGTAGCCATTGTCTGGATTCCTGCACTGTTCTAAGCCAGAGTTATGCAGCCATAAGAAAAATTGCAGAACGAACGTTTCTTCATCAGAATTATAAATTAGTGTGTAAATTGATGTATTTATCAATGTTTATAAGACGCCCCATGCAACGCATATCGGCAAAGCCAGAAGAGCCATCCATCCTAGAGTCCTGTGGCCAAGGGAAACTTCGGCCAGAAAGGCTGGTGTTGAAATTCAGGCAATGCGCAGGTCCTTTGGACAGTTTCCTTCTATTTCCGAAGGGCTTCGACTCCCCTCCCCCCCCCAAAACTCCCACTTTTCGCAGAATAAAAGTTGGTGAATTTTGGGGAAGGAACTGCTTGCCGACACAAGGAATGTGCGGCTGAGGATTTGGGGACCCCCGACCTTTGGCTCTGATTTCGGCAGGTCCGGCAGCGCCTTGGCGGAGAATCAGATGGGAGCTCGGGAGCCCCTTCAGCACTAGGTGCCCGGGATCCAATGGTATTTAGGAAGGCCGATGCCCATCCAATGACGGACGGAGCCCCCGCCCCGCTCCTCAACACCCTCAGCAGCGCTTTTCATTGTCGGTCACGACGATTCTGCCTTAAGGATCATTGACAGAAATTAATGAGGTCGGACACACCTTCCACCCACTTCCCGACTCTCCAGAGAAGCTGCGGGCAAACCGCGGAGAATCGCCCGGCAAATTCCCGAAGCTGCCGCCTCATGATCGCCTGCGAAAGGCCGCGGAGGAAGGAAGCGGCAGCCAGAGTAGGCGAACCCCCTCTCCGCGTAAGGGCAGCCCAACGCTTCGAAGCCGGGACTGCAGTTAGCCTTCCCTCCTCTCGGCCATGCTTCCGAGCGCCCTCGCTTGGCACTCCGAAAGTTCCGCGGCTCTGCTCGGCTTGCCCGGGGCCCCGGGTTTTGGCAATCTGGGTAAAAGTTTTCTGATTGAGAACCTGCTGAGAGCCGGCGAAGGCCCGTCACGCCTCTCGCCGCGTCTGCCCGCCGCTCCGATCCCGCTCAAGTTGCGGGAACCAATGCGCGTTGCCGGAGAAGGCGCCTTCCCTGTCTGCGCCTGGCCTTTCCAAGCGTTGAAAGCTTCAGCAGCGGACGGCGCGGCTACGGAGGACACAGGAGGCGCAATCCCCGCAACAGCCCCAGGTGAGCGACTACCTCCCGCGAGCTGTCCACGATGGAAAAAAAATTCTGGGGCTGGGATCTCGCTTTCAGTCCTACGCAAACGCTAAGCTCTCCTAGCAAGATCTTTCTGTCAACACAATAACGGGGCTCATACATCGACGTCAGTCATCCTGGATTGGTTCTGGGTTAGCATGTCCTATGGACGCGGCTGCTGCCGTGTGTGTGGGACTCCAGACAGATATTATGGCTTAGTAGATTGTGTAAACACAACCCGGGTGCAACTTGTTTAATGAACAAATCATTGCTTAATATAGGATGTGAACCCAGATTTATAGAGCAACTCTAGCGATAACTTTTCTGAAACCAGTTTCTGTGATTTCCATAGATTTAGTTCCAGATGGGTGAGTGGTGCCTTAGAAAGGCTCTATTCAGGTGGGAACCCAATGGGAGAGTCAGTGTCAGTTAGAGAGAGGTGGAATACCCAATGTCCTCTTTGGGTGATCAGAAGCTCAGCTTCATCTATTAACACAGGCATTACATGGATCTCTCATTTCAACAGCACTGATCATAAGCACCTCAACAGGATGGCTGAAATGCTCAGGATAAGAATTAACCTGGGACAGAATCAGACTCTCAATCTGGTAAATGGTAAATATTTCTGCTTTACTAAACATAGAGGATTCTACCCTATTAGCAAGCAGTGTATTTTCAGATTCACAGAAATGGCACAGTGTGCTAGAATTTTATTTGTAAGGCCCTACAGCCTGTGAGGGCTGACACCAGCACCTCTTACTTATAACCTTTCTTTTAGTTTTTAATCAGTGGAAGGCTACTGTCGGCCTTCTTGTATCTCACATTTGAAACATGCCTTATTGACTCCAATCTGAACCTATTCAAAAGGGCCTGCAGGAGGAACAAATCACCTAACCTTTTTTTCCCACCAGGATTCATCAAACAATGACTCTTTCATCTTCAGCAATCTATTGTGTTTCCCCACGGTCTTATATTTTGGGGGGCTCCAAAATAGGCGTTAGGGCTTATTTTGGGAGAAACATGATATCAGGATGAGGCAGTGAGTGCGCAGGGGCTGATAGTGTCCGACACCAACTTCAGCCCCCTCGTCCCTTGGTCGGTACATTCTGGGGTTGTGCAGCCTGCACAGATGAGTTGATTACCTGTCCAAACAGCAGATGAAGGCAGAGGCACAGGCAGAGGAGGCACACAATCCTGACACACTACCAGGCCATGGGAAAGCTAGAGACGGTGGGCTGAGTGAGTAGCCAGTTGCTGGAGGCTTGTCTTTGGGTGGCGGCACCAGCAGCAGACGGAGGCAGATAAAACTTTTATTAAAAAAAGAAAACAGTGTCAAGAAACTCAAACCAGCCCTTCCCTTTAAGGAAAACCAAGAATCACCAGCTGAAAGAGAAAACTCAAAGCAGACAGAGCTGACAATAGAAACAATTAAGTGGAGCCGTTAAGATAGGATGATTCAGGCTAAAAATAACTCCATTAACCCATTAAGGCAGGAAAACAGGATTTGTGATGACCCGGAGTGTACCACAAATGTAACAAAAACCAAAACGTAAATAAATGTTCTTTAATGCCTTCAACTTGGCTTCACTGTTCAATTGTTCACAGTTGAATATTAAACTCTTTCCAAAATAACATTCCAAACGAAAGAAATACAGTCCAAATTCAAAGAGCAGATAACGAAGTAATAAAAAACCAAAAACAAACTGCACTGCAGAAAGTTCCATGACAGACCAGGATAATTAACTACAAACTTCAAGAAGATAACCAGGTATTAGTCCGTTGGAAGAACACCAACCAAGATAAACCTCATTCAGGAATAAAACACTCTTTGTTTCCAGTGTTTGCTAGCACGCAAGTCCAAACTCTTATGCAGTTCTCACACCAGCATCCCATGAAGAGGATCAAGACCCTCTCTTCCCGAGTAGACCACGTCTTTCCCTTATCATCTCCTCCCTGCGTGCCCTAGGATGGATAGTGGATGGGCCTGGGTCCTCCTCTGCCTGCTCAGCTGGCCTCTGCCCTTCCCCAGGCTCCTCCACAACATCTGGAGCCACCCTTCCACTCCCTGTTGGCTGTTCCTCCTCTCCCTCAGAGTCAGTCTCCACCAGGGGCATGACAGGATCCAGGGCAATCACTTTAACTAGAGGCACACAAATAAACCCATCAATCTGTAGGAGATTCAAAGGGGAATTACTAATTAAGGCTCAGATTCACACTTGCAATCTGCTTGCAACCCAAGACTCAGCTGTGGCACACCAGCTTTTTGCCTTCCTTCATTAAAGAATCCCACTGGTGTAAATTTTTAAGAGAGGGGGGGATCGGGTCCACTGTCCAACAAAATGGGTATTGGGGACAAACACCCACACAAAAACTCACTTATTCCAAAATATAAAAGCAACATTATAAAATTTGCTTGCAAGAAAAGCAAACTCACAAAATTACACAATACCATCAAGGTATGAAAACGATCACAGAATGTACGTCTGCCATAAATTTTAAAATATAAAAGCATAATGTCACATAAAATTTGCTTGCAAGCAAACTCATAACATAAAATTTGCTAGCAAGCAAACTCACAAAATTAATTCACAACACACCATGTATGTAAATATTGATTTTTTATATATATAAAAAGAACAACTTTTACTCAAAATGAGGCAAAGCAGGCAAGCAGATTGAGTTGCTCGCAGAATCAGAGTCACAAATCTACCTTTCTGCAATCTGCTGCCTGGGTCTGTCACATATAATTTACTTGCAAACAAACTCATAACATAAAATTTGCTAGCAAGCAAACTCACAAAATTAACTCACAATTTACTATCTATGTAAATATTGAATTTTTTTTATTAAAAAAGAGCAACTTTTACCCAAAATCAGGCAAAGCAGGCAGGAAGATTGAGTTGCTCACAGAATCACAGAGTCACAAATCTACCTTTCTGCAATCTGTTACCTGAGTCTGCACTGAAAAATAGAAGCTTCAGTCTTCGAGTCTGGGAAGGAAGGCAACATTCCAGCTGTTCAGCTCTGCTCTCAAGCCACTTCTCTCCTTATAGCACTGAGCTGAGCTTCTTGGCTTTTGAAATCCAGCACTGAGCACGCAGAGACTCCCTCTGTGCTGGTTTTTAGCTCAGCTGAGGCCCAGTTTGGAGAACCGATAGGGATTGAGGTGAGAGGTAAGAGCAGGGAGGGTGGGCAGGGCTAGTCAATATTTTCCCTAGAGCTTCTCCTGAACCCCCCAACCCCCTGAACACCACCCCTGATTGGGCCTCAGGGAAGCCTCCTGGGCAAAGCAGTACAACAGCGAGGGAGGGGATCAGCTGTGCCGCGCAATTTAGATTAGCTAGAAAGCAAGAAATCCCATGATTTCCTGCTTTCTTGCTAATCTAAATCATGCAGCACAGCTGATCATCGGAAAACAGCTGATCATCAGGGGGGAAAAAGAAATACTGGTTCAGCTGAACCGATAGCATTTTTTTTTTACTACTGGTTTGGCCGAGTGATAGCATTTTTTACTACCAGTTCGCCTGAACCAGGTCGAACCAGTAGAATATCACCACTCGTCTTGGGGAACTCCAGGGTGTATCAGCTGATCACAGAAGTGTTACTTAATACTCTTTATAATGAAAATGTTTGTAATCTTGTCCTTTTTCCTGAAGGAAAGAGGTTAATCCCATCCCTAGATGGATGATTGATGGGTGCCCTAATCCTATCCGTTTCTGTTGTTTATTGACTTAATTCAGCATGTATGGCTGCATTCCAGCTGCATTGGTTAAGTGGTTCTTTGCTGTCTGCCCGGATCTATTAACTGAAGGGAGGGGGAGAGAGAGAAAAACAGCTCTCTTGTACTTTACTTTTAGCTGGTTCTTCGAACTGCATAAGCAATTAACTAACAATTTGGGCGAACAGGTGAGAAGTGGCTGAATCCCACCTGTGCCTCTATTCTTATTCAGTTTACTTAATACAGGCTATAAGTAATTTGTCATTTTACTTTAATTTCTTTTCTACAATCTAAGTTTGACCTTTCTCCTGCAGTGTGTCATTCCAGAATGCAGATAACATAGTCCATTTCTCAATAATATATTTTTTATTTCTTTTGTCTAATGATAGACCAGCTGCTTCACTGCAGAGTCTGATATTTTTAACTATTTTACTTCCAAAGTATCTTCCAAGCACGTATCTTTGAAAGGGCAGCCATATAGCAGGGGATGGCAGTATTTGAAAGTGAGATAGCAAAAAAGAATAAGGGTGGGCTGTTTTGTATATATAATTTAAATTAATTGGTGTCCTGATCCTAAACAAGCAATTAAAAAACAAAACAATCCATTAATGAGATTTATGGATTGGTGCCCAGGAGTCAAATTGGAAACCTACTTAAATTTATTTTCAGCAAGCCCTATGTATTCAAGAGATCATTGTGAAAACACGGGAAATTTCCAAAAAAGTATGCCATACCAGGGAAAGTATCTTTTGATCAATATGACAAGTCACACAACACTAATAACGTGTGAAACATTCTCTTTGTTTAAACAAACCCCTTATTTTTAGACATCTATGTTTTGGGTTAATACAAAGGAAATATTCCTGCAAATTATTAACTTTCAAATGTACCTGATGGATACTGAAAGAACCAAATGGCTGAGTCTTCACTGCATCAGGTAAGAGCCACAAAACAAGATGAAATAGCTAGGGTTAAATCCATTTATATTGACCCCAGTGCTCCATCACTGCTTATATTACCTATTCTGTGAAACCATTTCTGATTGGTGCTAAAACAATACCATCTCCCAAAAGTATTTGCTAAAAAGGATGAATAATTCACAAAACAACAAAGTAAAAGCCATGAAAAGTATATTGTGAGAAGGTTACTTAGATTCTAGTACTACATATTTGAGGTGAAAGAGATTTTGATTAAATTTTTGAAAAAGGCTCTGGCACGTTTTCCATGTTTATATTTAGCCAGAGAAAAATATTGGACCATCAATAGTTTTTTGGGATAGAATTCACTGTCATAGAGAAAACAAAGCCAAAATACAAATTGTGTATAATAGATTAGCATGTAGCATAAAAGGTATTATTATTAGCTCTTCATTCAATGGACTCAACTTTGTCTTTGCAGCTCTCCCAAAGTACTTCTTCTTAAGTGCCTCCCCAGTCTGCTTGACATGCTGCGGTGGGTCCTGTCAACTCCCTACATCCCCCATGTTTTTTCCAAGTAAGTTTTTATTCTTAATCAGTAATGCTTGACTTACTCTACAAACCAAAGCAGCAGGGTTTAATGTGTTCTGAGGTTTTAAAAAAACCTAATTGGGGATGCAATAGCAAAGAGTCAATCCATTCAGGACATTTGCAAAGATTTATCAGACTTCAGTAACCTGAGTGATTATGTGAGGTTTCAAACACTATTGAAGGAAAGGAGCAAAGCTTCTATTTGGGGCCCTGCTGCAAAAACTACTACAATTTGTTTTAAATATTTAAGTTAATGGGGATTTGCAAAGGGGAATGTAAAAAGCAAAACAAAGTGTTAGTACTTTTTTTTAAAAAAGTAGAAAAATAATACTGCTGAGATTTTCTTTTTGAAATGACTCCTTGTCTACGTTTGTTTAGTGTCAAAATTTTGGAATTGGCTTTACTATAGTAATGCAGGAAGAAAGTTCTATAAAATAAACAAATGTGCAAATAAATACCAAAAACACATTTTTATTGGAAGCATTCTACATATGTACATATTTCATGTTTTTATGAGATGCATAACTATGTAAATATGTTAAATGAATAAATAATAAAATCTCAGTTAATATGTGTTTAAATATTTAAATTTGCTAATTTGTGCTTTTATTTTTTAGATATGAATATTTAGAGGTGTAAAAAATATGACTCATAGCTAAAACTGAATAATTGAAATTATGATATATTAATTTAAAATCGATAGTTACATTTTTCTTAGATGATTATACCTTAAAAAAAGATAATGATGTAGAGGAAGATGAGTTTTCTTTTCTTCAGCTCCTCCTATGTCTTGTGACATGTTTCTTTCACCAGCAGTTTTCCAACTAGAAATACTTAAGAATAATATAAGAAATATGTATCTTGTAACAAAAAGCCTTAATTGTCCCTCCTAGATTTATCTGCCAGTAAGAACTTTCCTCTGATTTTGTATTTGTCTAAATTTACAATCTCTCTCTCTCTCTCTTTTTCTTTTTTACTGAATCCTATCATCCCACCCAGTGTTTCACCATAGGTTTGGTGGGCGTGGCTTGGTGGGGTGCTTTGCCTAACACCGGCATGCAGCTTTCCTCACACCAGCTGAGACCTGTAGCACCAATCAGCTGAGAGGATAAAGAAGAGAAAAGCGCAGGGGCAGGTGGGAGGGCCAATCCTGTGCTTTTCTCTTCATTTTCCACTCAGCTGATTGCCGGAGGATTTATTTTCCTCCTGTCAGCTGATCCTCAGCTTTTTTTTACTACCGGTTTGGCTGAACTGGTCCGAACCGGTAGCATACCACCCCTGATCCCACCAGGAAATGGATAAAACATGTCATTCTGTAATGCATTTAAAATGCAGAATTGGGCATAAACTACAAATAGCTTGTCTTTAGTGAGGAAATATATTCAATTATGGGTTTGGTTTTGTTTAAAAATTTCTCAGACGAATATTAACAGAGCTGGCATGATAAACCCCTGGGAGAAAAAAATGGGAAAAATCTAATGTGCTGTAGCCCTACCTAATTTGCAGGGTGGTTCTACCCATTTTAAGGTAGGCCTCTATGAAATATTAAGTGCCTTCCTTAGTGAAAATAGGTTTACAAAGACCGTGATATTTCAAGACTAAGGGGGTATAATTTAAGTGCATTCAGAGGGTATAATTCAAAAAATTCAAGATATTGACTATGATAGCATAACCTAAACTCTGACCACCTTTTGTGCATTTCACATGCACCACAACATTAAAAAAATGAAACTTCAATTTTATTAGGTCAACACTATACAACAACTCATTATATGTACTGGAACATATAGGTTGATGCAAAGTAGACTTATACCAAAGAATTTGAATATTTAACTGCCCACATCTATTCTGATGCAAATTAATATCATTTCCATGCAGGTATATAATATTTTGCCCTAAACTCAATACTACAATTTGAAAGTAATAAATAATCCCATCCTCAGTGTATTTTCTTATATTTAAGTTGGTAAGATTTATTTTGGTATGTTTCCTTTTAATGGTATAGGTTTAAGATCAAATTATTAGAAATACAGAGGTTATTGTGTTGACAGAAACCAAAAACAGGAAACAAAATGGAAGAAGCTGAATTGAGAATTATAATGATTAAATTAAATGTTCTCTGAAAAAAATTAATGATATAAAGTCTGGATAAAGCTCAACCCATAGTCAGAATCTATATGTATTTAGGGAAGTGAAGTCCATTTTTCTAGAAATGTTTCAGAATGTGATTTGCCAAGTGGAATAATTCTTGACAAGTGAGGCAGCAAATACTGGCAGTTTAATAAGCTGCAAGTTTTGTACCTCTCTTGAGGTGGCTGACACTTTCCCACAGAGCATTTCATATAGGCCCAGCTACCTTACAATGGGCAGTAGTGCCATGACCAATCACCACGTTCACTTGACTCGACCTCACCACCATTTTTCACTATGCCAATGTACTTTAGAAACCATCTTAAGCTGAAAAGGCTTGGCTGAGGGTCAGTTGCTTTTTTGTGTACTCATAAAGGGGTGCTCTGTGTGCCAATCTTTTCTCCTGTCTCACATTCCACAAAGATTTCTTGATGCCATTTAAAGCCCTTGACAAAAAAAACCAAGCAGTGAATGAAAGTGACTTTTATAGACTCATTCTAGCTCATCTTCCCATATAACGCTGTCTACCTGAAAAAGGATTTAGTGAGCTGACTGCATACAGGGACTTTCTGAATACACTGAGCCAATTATCAACTGCAATTTTTTACACTGAGCCAATTATTTGGAAGTGACCTATTAATTATCCATTTTACTGGAGTGTATTGAATTGCGCTGGAAAAATGGAAACCATAACAAAATTCTTTCCTTGCTCCTTCAAGGTGGTCTTGGCCACAAAGAGCAAATGAAGTTTGGACCATAGATTTAAGAAGACATTTATCACCATACTGTATTCTAATACTAAGAAAAAGCTTTTTCTGAAAGTATTTACTACCAAATTTGTGTCTGTGTTAACAAGGTATTATACCCTCCCAGTGTGGAGTTCAGCAGGATGAGGTTGCAAGTGGCTGCAGTTCATTTGTCCTGATTAACTTCTTCCTACTACAGTACAATGGCTCATATTTGCTGGATGGTCATTTGCCAGAGAAGCAGAAGAGAATATTTGTTTTCTGACTTGCAATGCAATGCTCATTGGTCTAGCTCTACTACTGCTTTCCTGCTATAATTTATAAAGCACTTTTTGAATTTGAACTGATAAATATACATAAAAAACCTGTATAAAAATACATCAAGGTATACCCAATCCTCTAGAAGATCACAGATATTTTATTAGGTTGCTATCGTGACCCATGGTCCTAATTTGTAATTATACACTCTATTATTTAGTTAGTAAGTTTCTTCCCTATCCCCTAGCAGACTGGGAAGCTATAGAAAACTGATCATCATACTTATTGTTATGCCCCTGGTGGAGACTGACTCTGAGGGAGAGGAGGAACAGCCGACAGGGAGTGGAAGTGTGGCTCCGGAGGTTGTGGAAGAGGCTGGGGAAGTGCAGAGGCCAGCTGGGCAGTCAGAGGAGGACCCAGGCCCATCCCCTATCCATCCTAGGGCACGCAGGGAGGAGAGGATAAGGGAGAGATGTGGTCTCCTCAGGAGGAGATGGCCTTTATCCTCTTCATGGGCTGCAGGTGTAACAACTGAATAAGAGTTAGGACCTGCGTACTGGCAAATGCTGGAAACAAAGTGTGTAAATATTTCTAGTTTATAGTTCCTCTCTGAGTTTGGCGTCCTTTCCAGTGTTATCTGTGGACATCTTCCAGCCCTTATCTTGCCTGGTTTGTGTTGCTTTTTTCCTTCTTCTTGTAACTGTGTGGGAGTTTTTTTGTCTTCCATCAAAGATATTTGGAGCTTGGAAGCAAAGTGAAGAAATAAAAGGGGCTTCACCTGTTTTCTGTGACTGTGTTTGTTTTGTATCCCACACTGGGTCATCACACTTATGGGTCTGGGTAGAGGGTCTGGATCATTAATATGCAAGGATTTATATAGGACCTTTGGACTATAAACAGGGCCATTGTTTATTAGAACCATGGCCTTCCTGGCTACTGAAATCCACCACAAAATGATATATAGTTGAGTCGATGTGGTAGGATGACCCTCTTTGAGATAAGGGGTGGTTTCATCCACATTAAAAAAGACCCTGTTAAGGTATGCCTCCACCTCAAGAGACTATCATTGGATTTAAAACTCTTGGACATGTTCATTGAACCTTCAACATTTTCTTCTTACAGTAGTTGTTGAGAAGATAGTTGAATTGCAGCTTCAGAAGTCCCTGGGGCAAATGGACTACTTAGCCCCCTTTCACCATGTTTCAGACAGGGACATAATACCAAGACAACATTGACTGTGCTTATTGCTGACTTCAAGTGGAATGGAGACAGGCAACTATGTCGTATATCTCTCAACTGTTATCAATACCATCCATTGTGGTATGCATTCATTATGCATACTAGGAGTGGGGGGGGGGCATGCATGGTCTAGCAATGGTACTCCTCCTTTCTCTGTGATCAGTTCCAATCAGTGTTAGCTGGAAAGGGGAACAAGATTTGCAAAAGCCTTTCATATGGGGTGCCACAGGGCTTGACACCTCCTGTTTAACATCTATACAAAATCTAATGGAATTCAAGGAAGCCTGAACTTGGGACTCTTGTGGGAGTGTAGAAACTCTAAACTGATGATACATTTGATCCCAACATTAGGCTCAGCCTGGTCATCTCCTACAGGAACTTAGTAGTGCTATAACATGCAACAACAATAACAACAATTGACTGAGATAATATTTACAATCTTTATTATGTTTTAGGACAGGAAAGTGCTCTGTCTCATCTAAGCCATGACCCTAAATCCCAGAGAGGTATCTTAAGAAGGGCTGTCTTTTCAGAAGAACAACGAAAATCTTTGGAGAAAATGTTTCAGAAACAGAAATATATCAGCAAAACAGAAAGAAAAAAATTGGCCATCAATCTGGGTCTGAAGGAGTCACAGGTAAAGATGGATTTGGTACAGTAACTTTCCCCCAGACAGTGCTCCTCAAAGATATTCAACTCCTCAGATGGCTGTTTTGGTTGGAGAATGGTGGTATTGGAATTCCACATATTTGGAGGGATGCCCAGGTTGGGGAAGTTTGTGGGAAAAATATTTAAAATTTAAGAAAGATAATATGCATAAAATAACCAGGACAGATCACTTTCAAGTACATTCTGAGAACTTACTTGTCAAATATGGGAATGAACTTCTCTATAACAGCGGTCGCCAATTGGTGGGCCATGGCCCACTGGTGGGCCACAAGAAAATTTTGGTGGGCCACAGAGAAATCTCACCCCCAAAGCACCCCCCCAAAACAATTAATCCAGGCTGTGCAGGAACACAAGGCTGCGCCGCTCACATGACCCACAGGAACCCTCCCTGCCCACTTATTCCTTACCCGGAAAACTTGCCTGCTAAATTGCTATTTTTCCTTTTTCCAACCATCAGCTGTTCTGCTGTGCCAGGAAATTTAGATTAGCTAGGAAGCAGGAAATAGTTGCTTTCTAGCTAGTCTTTGATTTTAAAAGCAGAGCCAAACCTCCCTTAGGACTGAAGGTTCTATTATTCAGTGCAGACTCACAGCAAATACATTTTATGTGACAGACTCAGGTAGCCGATGGCAGATAGATAGATCACTGAATGATTCTGTGAGCAACTCAATCTGCCTGCCTGCTTTGCCTGATTTTGGGTAAAAGTTGCTCTTTTTTATTAAAAAAAAAATCAATATTTACATACATGGTGTGTTGTGAGTTAATTTTATGAGTTTGCTTGCAAGCAAATTTTATGGGGCAGACTGAGCTAGCCAATGGCAGATAGATAGATCTGAATGAATCTGTGATTCTGTGAGCAACTCAATCTGCCTGCCTGCTTTGCCTGATTTTGGGTAAAAGTTGCTCTTTTTTTTTATAAAAAATTCAATATTTATATAAATAAGACATAAGACATAAGACATAAGAATTTATTTCTCATTACACTCGCAAGCGGGTGCAACGAAATGAGGTGCTCTTCCACAAAGTAAAAACTGGACAAACACCACTAAAAAGAAAAAAATTAAACTAAACACAACCAACCATACAATCATCTCTATGCAATTTAAAAATGTAAATACCCCATTACTCTCAGCCATTTAATTCCACAAAAATCTTATGACCCTGCATTCAAACTCAAAACTGCACTTGGATAAAAACTGTTCTTAAATCTGGTCGTCCTTGTTCTTAATACCCTAAATCTCCTTCTCGATGGTAATAGTTCAAAGAGCTGATGTCCCGGATGAGAGGAGTCATTCAATATATTAAGTATCTTCCTCTTACGTCTATTCCTATACAGTTCTTCCAAAGAGGGGAGTGAGCAGCCAATGATGTTTTGGGCCGTCTTGATCACCCTCTGAATTGCCCTTTTCTCTGCCACTGTGCAGCTCGAGAACCATACACAGAGACAGTAGGATAATATACTCTCAATTGAACTCCGATAGAAGATAGTCAGTAGACTCTCAGCCAGTTGTTGTTTCCTAAGAATCCTTAGTAAATACAACCGTTGTTGTGCCTTCTTAATTAAAGCAGCGGTGTTTGCACTCCAGGTCAGGTTATTTGTAATGATGGTCCCGAGAAACTTACATTCAACCACCTGTTCCACAC